>NW_026706198.1:0-254039 GCF_029867415.1 Vicia villosa | reverse complement strand
TGAGTCAACTGCGGGATCATCTTCCCCTTCATCTTCAAAAATGGCATTTATGTGATAATAACCATCATCAGGATTATTAATCTTGGCAGATGCGTTGAATCCGAAATCTTCAGTAACTTCAGGCTGCTGAGAAAATTGAGAGCATTGGTAAGCCTCTTCTGGTTGACTATTATATTCAAAGGAATCTCCCCATCCAGTTGGTTGGATATCCTCAATCGCAATCTTGTAACTTTCAGGTGCTGTATATTTCACCATATAATCAAATTTTCCACTTGGTTGTCCCAAGGTGTCCCAGATTTCTGCAGGAACAGGTTCAGTTTCATTGCCTTTGGATTTCTCTGAAGGAGGATGTGGTTCTTCCTGAGATATGTATCCTGAGTCATTGAGATAACATTTCCATTCTTCTTCAGGATCAGGTAGACCTTCTTCGACGCATTCTTCAATAAGGACATTAACCTCTTGAGGAATTGGGTTAAGGAATCCTCCACTAATGAATGTTTCTTTGATCGGACAAAAGGTTTCATCCTTCTTAGTGCAGTTTGAGAATGTTGGTGAACATCCGAGACCTGCTCTGGTTTCATTCTTGGTCGGGATCACAACTTGCCCCCAGCCAGTGGTAGTTCCATCTTTCACTACTTTTACCGCCTCTTTGTAAGAAGAGATTGACGCTTTCTTTTTGGAAGATTCGTCTTCTAAAGAGAGACCTTGGAACTGAGTTCCTTCCACATCATCAGCACCAATGAAAGAGAAATTGGACAAATGACTCACCATCAAGGCTTGTTCTCCACTTATCGTTACCAATTTTCCATTTGTTACAAATTTTAACTTTTGATGGAGCGTAGAAGTTACTGCCCCTGCTTCATGGATCCATGGTCGTCCTAACAAACAGCTATAAGCAGCTTGAATGTCCATGACCTGGAAGGTGATTTGAAATGTACGTGGACCAATTGTCATGGGAAGGTTGACCTCGCCGATAACAGATTTTCGCGATCCATCAAATGCTTTGACAACTACACCACTGAACTTCATAGGCATTCCTTGGTAAGACAAACGAGCAAGAGTCGTCTTTGGCATAACATTCAAGGAAGATCCGGTGTCTACTAACACATTGGACAAAGAGTCTGACTGACAGTTCATAGAAATGTGCAAAGCAAGATTGTGATTTCTACCCTCCTCGGGGAGTTCTTCATCACAGAAGCTTAAATTGTTGCAAGCTGTTATGTTGGCTATTATCCCATCAAAGTGGTCAACAGTCACATCATGATCTACAAAAGCTTGATCCAAAACTCTCATCAGGGCTTCCCTGTGGGCTTCTGAATTCAACAGCAATGAAAGTATTGAGATTTTTGAAGGAGTCTGCATAAGCTGATCCACAATCTTGTATTCACTTCTTTTGATAAGCTTCAAAATTTCATCAAAGTCAGGATTGACATTGGTTCCACTGGATTGACCAACATCAGTGTTTGGATTACTGACAGGAGTTTCCACAGGATTCCCTACTGGTGTATTGACAGGATTTTGCCCGGTAACAGGAGCAACAGGCTGCTTCGGAGGTAGTGGAGTATACACACGTCCACTTCTTGTTACTCGACTCACATCAGCGATGTTTTCGACAGATGAAAGAGTTGGTAAAGGAACTTCTTGTCCATCCTTTATCATTGTTGCATTGTAGTTGTATGGAACTGCCTTGTCAGAGTCATAAGGAACAGGTCCAGGTAGACAAATGATTAAAGGAGCAACAGGAACCTTCGGCTTGTTGTAAGTAACTTCCATGCGCTCAGGCATATTGAAATGAGGAACGATGACGTTAACTGTAGGCATTTCCGAGTTGATATCTGAGACTAAAAGCTCATGCGGATAGCATCCTATCATGTTAACTTCATTTTCATTCCTATTTCTGTAAATCTGAATAGTACCATTATCCAACAGCACTTGGAGATCTCTTCTCACAATCGAACATCCATGAGAATCTACACAACATATGCTACAGGAACCATAGTGATGCTGGTGAAAATTCTGCCCCCGACAAAGAGTGGCGTGCATTTGTACCAAATCTGCTCTTGAGAAGTTGATATTATAGACTCGGTATTGGCCAGGACATCCATATACCATGTTTACAACATGCCCTCCATGATTGGGCAGCGGATTTGCTTGCACATTTGGATTCAAATTTCTGAAAGAGAGGAGATTAGATCTTACCAACCTCTGAACTTCATGTTTCAAAGCTATGCAATGTTCAAGATCATGGCCAGGCGCTCCTTGATGATAAGGGCATGAAACCTCAGCTTTGTACCACCATGGGAGTCTTTCAGGTACTGGTGGTGGTGCTTTAGTTTGAATAAGGCCTCTTTCAATCAGTGCAGGGTACAATTCTGTGTAGGTCATCGGAATCGGATCGAACTGTGGAGTTCTTTGTACTCGATTCTGATTATTGTTTAACTGCTGAGCCTGTTGTCGAGGCTGTTGTTGTTGAAACTGAGGAGTAAATCCCGGATTCGGTGTTGTATTAACATTAACGGCTGGTGCGATAGCAGCTACCTGTCGTTGGCGATTAACATTTCCTCTTGGCTTCCCTTGGGACACCATGTCAACACTTTGTTCTTTCTTCTTTGGGAAACCACTTCCAAACTTTTTGGTTCCACTTGAAGATCCACCTTCTTTAGTTAGACGTCCGGTTCGAACTCCTTCTTCTAGACGCATCCCCATGTTTACCATTTCGGTGAAATCACTTGGAGCACTAGCAATCATGCGTTCATAGTAAAACGGACTGAGAGTATTCAAGAAGATCTTTGTCATCTCTTTTTCTTTTAACGGTGGATTAATCTGAGCAGCAGTTTCTCTCCATCGTTGGGCATACTCTTTGAAAGTTTCATGGTCTTTCTGAGCCATGGATCGAAGCTGATCTCTGTCTGGAGCCATATCTGAGTTATACTTGTATTGTCGGACAAAGGCCTCACCTAGGTCATTGAATGTTCGAATATTGGTGCTATCCAAGCCTGTGTACCACTTCAGTGCGGCACCAGTCAAACTGTCTTGAAAGTAATGGATAAGCAACTGATGATTATCTGCATAAGTAGACATCTTCCGGGCATACATCACAAGATGACTTTGTGGGCAAGAACTTCCTTTGTATTTCTCAAAGTCTGGGACCTTGAACTTAGCTGGTATTTGTACACTGGGAACCAAACATAGCTCTTGGGCATTCTTTCCAAACAAATCTTTTCCACGAATAGCTTTGACTTCCAGCTGAATCTTGTTGAACTGCTCTTGGAGATCTCCTACAAGATTACGCTGATTTGTGCTATCACCTTGATCATGATAAATCTCATTGCCATCATAAGGAACAGTGTGAACCGTAGGAGTCGGAACTGTCATAGTGGGCTGAGAAAGTGCCATAGTGACTTGAGAAAAAGTTACCCCCTGATTTGGAGTAAACTGTGAACTTTGTGCAGCAGGCGCTTCAGTTGTAGCTGTTTGAACCCCAGAGAAATTATGGCGAAATCCTGTACCAAAGCTGAAAGGCGTGCCCCAACCTTCTGGCATGGAGAAAGATGGAATGCCGAATGCAACCGTAGAAACTGGAGTAGTGACCTCAGATGTTACTGTTGCTTGACTGTTGGGTGGCGGCGGCTGATTTTGTGCGGCCATTAAGGAGTCAACCAGAGTAGTGAGACTTTCCAACTTTTCCTGAAGGGTGGTCACTGTACCACGGAGCTCAATATTCTCTTGTTCAGAGTGTTCCATTACTCTTCTTCTGCTTGAACGAGTATTGTATCTGTGATTTGATTGCGAGCGCGGTCGAGAAACTTTGAGACGCGACAGCTTGACGATCTATTGGAGAAAGATCCAAAAGATAAGACTCTATACAACAGACTCGATATGCAGAATGATGTATGCAAAAAGAAATTTATGATTTTTCCAAACATTTTAAAGATTATTTCCTTTGCAAACATTTGAACACAAACTATTCTTTTATTCATTCATTTTTTTATTACAATAATGGGAAATGTTACAACATTGGAGCGTAGCTCCTTACAGAATCAAATGATACATGAAAATTTAAATAAATCCTAAGCATCTTCATCAGACGAAGAACCAAATGCATTGTGCAACTTGAGCTTCATGATTTCTTTCCCATAGCGAGCTTTCAACTCGGCCTTTTCAGCTCTCAGCTTGTCAACCACATTCTTCCAATTGTCAGGTATCGGAGCGTTGCTTGTTGAGCCTTCAAGCTTTTTCTTGCTTTCTTTGATGTATCTTCTGATTGCGGCATCTTTCCGACGGATCTTCTCATCTTTGTCCATGAGCCATCCATCCTGATAATAGAGAGTTTCTTCATGTTCTTTCACTTGTTTCTTCAACTTTCTATTTTCCACATCAGTTCTTCGAAACTTTTCTTTCCAAGCGTCTTTCTCTATCCTCATCTTGGTCAAAGTGTCTTGGTATTCCTCCATAGTGGGAATGTTGGGTCGTTGAGGCATCACAGGGAACATGGGTTTTTCATAATCATAAGGCATTTGAAACTCCCTTGCCCTTTTTCTTACCCAACAGGTGTAGGCGCTCGTAGCGATACAGTTCTTTGTCTCACCTTTTTCTTTCCATCGGATGTCGTACCAGGCTTTCACCATTTTTGTTTTCAACCCCTGAGGATCATTTCCTTCCTGATAAAAGTAACTTTCCACTGTAGGTCCAATGGGTTTAGTTGAATTTGCATACCCGAGTTGTCGTCGGGCTAGGACTGGATTGTAGTTAATTCCTCCTTGTGTACCAATGAGGGGTACGTTGGCGAATTCTCCACAGCTTTCAATGGTTTCTGTACCGCAGCGAGCCAAGGTATACCACTGAATATCATTATTAGTAAGAGACATAAGTCTTTGAGACCATCGCAAACCTTCCCGGTTTTCCGTGAAAATGGGAGACTTAGGTAAGTGTGAAACAATCCATTTAAACAACAGAGGTGCACAACATACAATAATTCCACCACCTTGGTGATTCCTATGATGGACGGAGAAATACATGTCACCAAGCAGAGTCGGAACGGGATTTCCATTCAAAAAGACCTTTATGGCATTGATATCAACAAAGTCGTCGATATTGGGAAACAAAACCAACCCATAGATGAGCAAGGCTAGTACAGCTTCAAAAGCTATCATGCTACCAGTCTCGATGAAGTCAAAGGCTCTCTTTATTAGAAACTGTGATGGCAAACCTGGAAGGTTTCCTTTGGTAGTCCAATTACTCTCTACTTCAGATTTCTTCAAGTGAGTTCCTGTTGCAATGACTGGTGACTTAGGAATGGCTTCCAAACCATTGAAAGGTATTTTGTCAGACACAGGAATACCCAAAAGATTGGCATATTCTTCCAAGGTTGGTACCAACTGATAGTCTGGAAAGGTAAAACACCGGTAGATGGGATCATAAAACTGAACCAGAGTTTTGAGAAGCCCTTCATCAACATGAGTGTTCAAAATAGGCAAAAGCTTTCCATGGTTTTTCCTAAAATCAGAGGGATCTTGTACAAAAGATGCTAACTCTTTCAGTCTTTCCACATTAGGCTCTTTGAAACCGTACCTCTTGGTATGCCTTTTTACCCACTCCATAATCTAATCCTATAATGTTTGCAAAGAAAATTCTCTAATTGTTTGAAAAAATCATGTTTTTATGGAAAAAGATTTTTTTATTTTTTTATGGATGTATGAATGCGTGGATGCATGGATGCCACATATTCAAACATGGTAAAGCAAACATGGTAGTTCAAACATGGCAATACAGACATGGCAACACAAATACATGGTATACAGAGGTTCAAAGGTCCAGCGTCACGAGCATGAGGTCAGAGAACCAAAAATGGGATAGTTCTAGTTAATCACCTGCACAACATGTTCTACTGATACGTCAGAGTCTACATTTTTCTTTCGGATATTACCGGCTTTCCACAATTAAACTCATGAGCCAGTAATATTCTCAAGAAAAACTCGTCTGAGTGTGGTTCTCCGCATGACAACTAATCCAAGTCTTCACCTGAATAGTTTCTGCACCACAACCTAATAAGGCCAGGATGGGTTGGGGTTCTACGGTCTCTCAGCTTCTACAGTTCAATGAAAGCAATAATGTCTTCGCAATTAACTCGCTAAACATATATTACAAACAAGGAACCTCCACTGAGCGGAAGGATTCTCACGTGCGCCTGCACATGACTATACCCTCCACCTAATTCTTATGTGTACTTAATCCGGGTTAGGATTTGTCCATAATGTATCACTTGTAACAGAATCCACACAAGTAACAGAACCAAAGAACCAAACAAGAACATAATAAAAATAAAACAAATAGAAATAACCCTTTCTTTGGAAACAATAAAAAGATGATCCCCAGTGAAGTCGCCATTTTTCTGTCGCGGGGAAAAATCGTTGTCTTTTTTCGGGATGAGACACCTGATGCCTTCTTTGGGCTCGAGTGCTCAAAAAAAATGATTTTTCTTTTGTACGGACCAAACTTTTTATTGTTTCCAAAAGAGGAAAAGGAAAAAAGTTGCAATAACCTTAAAAGTGGGGGAGAGATCTTGGGTAAGAGGGTTGGTTATACGAAGGGAAGGTATTAGCACCCAACGTATCTATAGTACTCTATAGGTTTCTTTGCTTTATTTATTCCATTCTTGTTATGGTGGAGGTTCTTGTGAAATAGGTGGGACCTAAGGTGTTTGTTTGATTATGCTCGCAAAGATCATCGCGATCCTCTGCATACATATCCCCTAGAGGGAATCAGAGCATCTGTAGCTCGGGGTCTACGGGTGCTAAGGTTTGAGTGGTTTGAGGGAGAAGTTTTGCTCGCCAAGGATATGACCTTGTGCCTACGTATTCTCAAAGGGATGTTGAGAAAGTCAGAGCAATCGTAGTTCCCACTTATGCTGGTGGAAAGCAAAGGAAAATAGACAAATGTCGTCTAAATGCTAGATGTATCTAATCTATATCATCACATACATCTGTTTGATTTTTGTTTGAAAATCTTTTCATTATAAGCCCGGGGCCATGCCACTTAGGGTGCTTAGAATGATAAAGATGTTTTTGTTTAACCAGCCTTGTGGCAAAAACTTTTAATGAAGTCAGCCTTGTGACAAAAAGTTTTAATTAATCAGCCAGCCTCGTGGCAAAAGTTTCAATGAAGTCAGCCTTGTGACAAAAAACTTTGATTAATCAGCCAGTACGGTGGCAAAACGGTTTGATTGATTAGCCAGCCTTGTGGCAAAAAGTTTGATTGATTAGCCAGCCTTGTGGCAAAAAAGTTTGATTGATTGATTGATTGTTTGTGATGATATAAAAGAGATACTCCTAGCATAGAGATGAAAAATGTCTAATCTCCTAGGGTATTTGATTTGGATATTGGGGATGCTTATAAGAAGCCCGTGGGTCCTTGTACGAAGCCCAAGAGGAGGCTATCCGAGGGTCCTTGCATTGTAAGCCCAAGAGGAGGCTATGGGAGGGACAATCCAGGGTCCTTGCATTGTAAGCCCAAGAGGAGGCTATGGGAGGGTCACTCGTTTGTACAAAGCCCAAGGGGAGGCATGGTATAGTTGGTCTGAGCTCTTAGAGCGATTTCACCGGGAAACCATACTCTATGTCCTAACCTAAACTAGTGGAGATTCTTTGCACGAAGCCCAATAGGAGGCTATGGGGAACCTAGTGTTATACTAAGTTGTACAAGCACACATATCACACATATGAACAAACATGAACAAGTATTAACAAACATGAACAGGTATGAACAATTGTATATATATGACAAAGTGTGTGTATATAATGGAGTTTATGAAGGAAATATACCTGTAAGCATGATCCATTTGTATACACAGGGGCTCGGGACTCACACTCGGGGAGAGGTCCACTTGAGTTTATTCACAGCTATGTAAACAGGTATTTACAAAAGGGGCTTGGGACTTATACCTACATGGAGGCCCATGGTATTTTTGGGAAGATTTAAAGAAAAAACCTTCATTTTTGGTTTGTTATTCAAAGTTAAAAATCAAACTGATCGAGATATGTACAAAACAGTGTATGTATAAAAAGGCGTACAATGAAATACCTAATTTCATGTACTGGGTATGTACAAAAGGGCTTGGGACTTATACCTACGTGGAGGCCCGTGTTTTATTTACAAAACATGGTTGATTGTTTTTATTTACAGACGCGAGGTTTCGCTTTTGTAAAACTGTTTGAAAGTTTGTTTTGAAAGTTTATTCTGTTTGAAGAAAAACTGTACAAAAAAGAAAAAGGAGTGGGACTTACACTCTCTAATATTCGAGAGGCCCCACTTCGTTTTGAAAATCAATTGATCAATTAAAAAGATTTAATCAAAAATAAGTGGTTTATCGTTTTGAAAAGAATCGCGATCGCTCGTTTTAAAACGATTTGAATATGAGAAAAATTAACTTAATTAAGTTGAAAACAAGTTTTAATGCTTAATTAAGACCTAAGTGATTAGGGTTTGATCACAAAAAATATTTACAAGTAATTAAGTTTGAAAAAATCAAATAAAACAATATTTAAAGTATTTGAAAATACCTAAAAACATGTCATTTTAAACCTAATTAAAAGTATATTAAATAAATCTTTTTTTGTGATTTTTTTTGATATTGTCAAAATATGTATATTAAATAAGAAGTGTTTAAAAAATGAAGAAAAAATAAGTTATTTTGATGGGTTAAATTAATTGGTGAAGTTGTGAAGAAAATAGAGAAAAATAGTGTCAAAAAATAAGGTTTTGTCTTCACTAGGGCTTGAACCCACGCCCTGAGGTTCACTACTCAAAACAATAACCAACTGAGCTGCGCGTGCAGCTTGTTTATGATACGCTTCCATTCAATTATATTTTCAAACAAATATTTGAAATTTCCAAACCAAAAACGCGCCAAGAACACAACCCTAACTGAATTTTGAATTTCATCAAATCTGTGTTGTTTTGATCAGGTAAAGGGTCTATTCCACTTGGTTTTTCACGACGAACATGATGATGACCTTTAATTTCATTTATTTTTGCTCTAAGGTGATCAATTTTGTGATGAACACTAAGAACCCTAATTCCCTAATTCAATCTGAAATCGTGTTTGTGCAAGATAATTGGCAATTGATTGAGGGTTAATGATCTATGCATGTGCAGAAACAAGATAGTATGGCAGTTTTTCATTTATGATGCACGTATGATAGAGTTTGAAGTTCAAGAGAGCTTACCTTAAAAATGTCAAAACTGGAAATCGAATTCTGCAAATGAGGGATTCCAGATGTTGTTTCTTGATCTGAACACCTTCAGTGGACCTTATGGAACATGTTTGAAGTCTTGGAATGAACTGAGAACCTCTTGATCAGTTTGTGGCACCCGATCTGCAGAGCTATGGTGTGAGAATCGAATCTGATGATTTTGATATTACAGATCATATGTGAGTGCTTGGATAGTTCATATGTGATGTATATGAGGTGTTGGAAGTGTTAGTTTGGACAGAAATGTTCTTGAATGGATTTTGGCATGATAAGGCCATGGTTATGCATTTTTGAGAAGTGAGGTAGTGATTTTGAACTTGAGGTGTTTTTGGGGTGTATGAGTGGTTCAAACAAGTTTCAAATGATGTTTATGAGTTGTGGGAAGCATCATTTTGCTCAGAACTTCAAAGGTTTAGAGGTTGAGCATTTTACCTCTTTGAAACTTAAGAAACTTGCAATTCAAGAAAGAAGAGAGAAAACCTATAATTGTGAGGTTTTGGTGTGAATTGAAGAGTGATTTGAACCTCTATTTATAGGCCAAGGATTCTGAATGAAGAGCTCTTGCAAGTTGCTTCAAGAATGATGATTTGGCTTAAGAGATAAAATGGAATCTTTCACATTAAATGCAAATGGTTAAAGTAACTAAACCATGGTTATTTTGGCCAAGCTTCTTATCTCTTTCCTATCTGATCTTAAACCAGAAAATATCTCTCAATCATTGCTTTGGTGTGTCATCACTTGAATTATAGGTCATGTAGTCTTGAAACTTAGTGAAAAATGGTGAAAATTCAAGTGAAAATGATCACTAAATGCATAATTCAAAACCATAGCTACACTCCATATTTTTTCATGCTCTTGGACATTTTGGAAAGCTCATATTACATACTTCAAAACCCTAGTTGGAAGTTTCTTCAAGATCCTTAAGGAAGTGGGTGAAAAAGATCCATGAACTTTGAGAAAAATGAGATTTCAAGTGAAGTTTTCAAAAAGTACCAACTTTGAAGCACCATATCTCTTAAATGGTTGATCTTATGGAAAAAAATTATATGTGTCAAAGTTGTTTATTGGATCAAAATCTACAACTTTCATGTTGGAAGTTTTTTTCAGTTTGTAGGTGAAATTTTGAGAAATTCCCTTCCAAAGTTTGGAAAAAACCATTGAAAAACACTTAGAAATTTTTCTAAGTATGAAAAGTCAAACTTTTGACTTTTGATTCTTGATTGATTTTCTTGATTTTTCTTGATCAAATGACTTCTCATATCATATATTGATGATTCAAAACTTCAAAAGTCATGGTTGACCAAAATTCCCCAAAAGTCAATGGTGATCTTGTACAGTTGACTTTTTCAGACGAATCGCGTTTCTTGAGATTTCAAGTGAAACAGGCTATCCTCATCAAATGAATAGTATGAATGGATCATATTGAGGTATTAGAGGATATTGAACCATGATTTGAGTTGTGGCACCATGTCCTGATTAAAAAGTCAGTTGCTCAGTGAATTAGGTCAAAAACCCTAATTGTCGACCTGATGAAATTGATGCCTGTAGGTCTTGAATTGAGATGTAATTTCCATTGTATATTGTCATAGGGATTATTTGAGGATTATTGAAACCTTTGATTGACTTCCTGGGGGTTTTTAGGGTTTCCCAAATGTGATCCCTGATTTCAGTCCCTGATAGTTCAAAACCCTGATCTGAGGATTTGTCTGATCAATCTTTGTGCAGAAGATGTTATGAGCCAATGGATTAAGTCAAAATGATGCACTTGGGGTCTTGAGGTCATGTCCCAAGTCATTAGGTCAAATCCTGAGCAAAAGTCAGGAGTATGCTGTCTTCAGTCAAAACCCTAATTCAGTCGATTCAAAGCTGTTGAGTTTGTTGAAGTGAATCTCTGGGGACCAAATGTTGATTGTTGATTAAGATAGTTCTTTTGAAATGAAGGGAGAACAAAACCCTAATTGATTGTTACTTGTACTGATGAGTGATTTCCTGATTAAACCCTGCTGAGCACAAGTAGCAAACACAAGCTATGCAATTTGTTAGAGATGCAAATGATGCATATGCAAATGATATGAGGTGGTATCTTAGGTCAAAAATTGGGGTATGACAGGTCCTTGTATACAAGCTCAAGAGAAAGCTGGGAATATGCTTTTAAGAAGCCTGTGGGTCCTTGTATTGTAAGCCCAAGAGGAGGCTAATCTATGGTCATCGAGGGTCCTTGTTATAGCACAAGAGAAAGCTATGTTGGCTTTGAACTTATTTTGGCTCTAAGCAAAAGGGTAAGAGGTTTCATCAAAAATAATTTCTCTTGGGTGGATGTGTCCTATTTTGGTTCTAAGGCTTTTTTCAAGATGTTTCACCGGGAATAATTCATCTTGAGGTTTGAACTAAAGATCTCTAATTAGGAAAGAGCCTTCACCGGGAGGACATTCTCAATCCTAGGACATATTCCCAATATATATAGTTTATTTGTCCTAAGGTTTTTCTCAAACGAAATTCTAAACAGTGTATATACAATTTATATTTGACAGGAATTTAAATGAAAGCTCGTAAATTGAAAGCTATAAAGCCTAACCTGGATGAAGAGGAGGCCTTTGAAAGATGTATGTTCAAAGCTTTACCATCAGTTTGGTTATTTATTGGCAACAGTTGGATGTTCATTGTAAACAGTTTTGAAATGTTTTTGAAAACAGAAGAAGTGAAGATGGACACTAGGTCACATAGGTATCTGAAGAGTTTCACTGGGAATAATGCCCTCCAAATGCCAGAAGAACATTTTGAAAACAGATGGGAAGATTTTGTAAATACAGTTTTGAAAACAAACTATGAAAAGAAAAAGGTGTTGGGTCTTACACTCTATTAGAGGCCCATTGAAATTGATTTAACTGTTTATGAAAACAGTTGAAAGATACAAGGTTTTGTTGTTTGAAAACCTAGATCATCTGTTTAATCAGAGATTTAGAAAACAGTTTGAAAATTGACAAAAGTCAACTTAATTAAGGTAAAGACAAAATCTGTACCTAATTAAGACCTAAATGATTAGGGTTTTATCTCAAAATATTTACAAAGGTATTTAGGTTTTTGAAAATCAAAAGGAAAATTATATTTAAAGTATTAATCATACTTAAAAACATGTGATTTTAAACCTAATTAAAATATCTTAAAATAATATATTTTTGTGTTTTTTTTCTATTCATAAAATAGATATATTAAATGAAGAGTGTGTGTGAAAAATCAAGTGAAAATGATTTAATTTGATAGGTGAATTAATTGTGTGAAGTTGTGAAGAAAATGAAATAAACAAGTGATAAAAAATTGGTTTTGTCTCCACCATGGTTTGAACCCACGCCCTTGAAGTTACCAGCTCAAAATAACACCACTGGGCCAACGCGCGCTTGGTGACAAAGTAGTGACCCCAAGGCAATATATTGGTTATCAAGTGTATAGAGCAAAGAAAAAAAATAAAATCAAAAGGTCTAGGACGAGAGGGATTCAAACCCTAGACCTTGGGCACGCGCAACACACAAACTCACTTTACCAACTGGGCTATAATGATGTATTTGTTATATGAATGCCTTGTAATAAAAATATATTAAACTCAATCATGAATGTTTGAAAATGGCGCGCCAAACACCATCTTCGTCTTCAACCTCCAGCTCATGGAATTTGAAATTCCAACTCTCTCATTTCTCAACCAAAATGGATGATGTAAACGTCAAACTTTCTCTAAATTCTCTCACGATTTCAAATATGTGACTAACATAAGTTATAATTACCTATAACTACTGAATTATCTAAAATACATGAAGAACCCTAAAAATTGAAAATGAAATTAAATGGCTATACTGAAGAATAAATGAATGATGATAAAGGGTTTTTAATCCTTTGATGATGCTGAGTGAAATGGTATTGAGTTTTAACAAAATAAGTGCATGAATTAAAGAGATGGAGTTCAAAAACTTACCTCTGAAACGGAAGGTCGTGGTGATGGTGGAGAGCTTTTGGCTTTGAATGAATGATCACAAAAGCTTCCTGGGACCTTGTTGGTGCTATATGGGCACTTAGATTGCTTTGAAAACCTCTTAATTAATCTACTTGACCCCTCTTTATTGAGCTTCAAGTAGAAATGGGAAATGGTGATTCTGCACTTACAGATGAGCTACAACCATTTGGATAGATTCACTACACCCTAAGGAATGTGTATGAATGCTTGGACTTGTTTTGATACCCTCTGAATTGTTCTACAGACCTCCAACTGACTTTGCTCCAAATTGAAAGTGAAGATGGTGTTCTTACACTTACAGAAGTGTTCCAGGTGCTTGAATCACTTCTAATAAACCTCCTTGAGATGTTAGAAGGCTTACTTTCAAAAGAAAAGCTCTGGTTTGAAGAATTCGATTCTTCTTGCCAAAGAACTCTTGAAAACCATAAGCAAAAGGGAGATAAAGAGAAAGCAAGAATTAGAGTTGCTTTGGTGTGTCTAATACTGAGGAGGGCACTTGTATTTATAGGAAAAAATCTCTTTACAGATTGAAGAGAGTGAGCTTGCTTAGTGAGGTAGTTTTGGTTTCTTGGCCATGAAGAAATTCAAGGAATCTCCAAGATTTAATGATGGATTTTGGATACCACTCCCCTAGCCCTCAGTTTTGCTTGACCTTAGGGGACAATTTTTTACAGAAATGTGCTCTGGGAGAAGATTCCTTTGGTGATTCACTCTTTTGCCATAAATTCCCAAATGTAATCATTACATAATCACATGTTTTTGTTTTTGGGAATATTCTTCAATCCTTATGCAATGATGAAAATGGATGCATGGCATCTCTACTGATGTGTTATGGGTCGTGTAGCATCAATTGGTAAAGGCATTTGCACAAATTTGCAAAGTTCCAAAATTGTACATGGCCTATAATTTCTCTTCATGAGCCCAACTTTGCACAAGCATAAATCTTAGCTCAAAATGAATTTGGAGAAGGTTGAGCATAATTTGGAAAGCCCTTAAAATGTACTTCAATTCACTAGTTTGGAGTTTCTTAAAAATCATTTGGGAAAATTGTGTAAAATGAGTCTAAAGTTTGAAGAAAACTAGGTTAAAAAACACTTAAAAAATGAATAAGTGTTTATGACCTATAACTTTTAAAGCTCATATCTCCTAAATGATTGATCTCTTGAAAAAAGTTCCAATGTGAGAAGTTGTTTTATTTTGCAAGATCTACAATTTTCATGTTGGAAGTTTTTTGAGTTGTCTAGGTGAAATGTTGAGATCCATGAACTAGGTCAAAATGCACTAGTTTGACTTTTTTGTCAAAGGTGTTCTTGTACAGTTGACTTTTTCTAGATGAAGTGCAATCTTGGACTTTTGTGATGACTCAAATTCTTATCCTCAAATGGATGATATGAATGGAATATATTGAGGTAATAGAAGTTCTTGAACCATGTTTTGAGTTGTGGAGCCATGTCCTGATTAAAAGTCAATTGTCCAGTTAAATTAGGTCAAAAACCCTAATTTGTAGGCCAGATGAAATTGATGACTGTGGATCTTGAATTGAAGCAAAATGCCCAGTAGATATTGTCATATGGATCATTTGAAGATGATTGAACTCTTTGAGTGAGGCCCTGGAGCTTTCTAGGGTTTCCCAAATGTGGGCCCTGATTTTAGTCCTTGATAGGCTCTAAACCCTAGTCTAGTGATCTGAGCAATCCTGAGTCCCGTTGACTGATGTCTGATCATCATAGGTGGATAAATGAATCATTTGAGACCTATGATTGTATTAGAGATTATTTTCTTTATTGATTGATCCTTTTCCTGAGCTTCTTTATTCTTGAACACCCTCGTCTGAGTACTAGGTAAACAAATGACTGCTCTGGGTATTTGTCTTGAGTTGATGGAATATCTGAAGATGTGACATCTCGGGGAGGGGAAGGTTAATAATTAGGGTATGACAGATGCCCCTATTTAAGTTTCTTTCATCTGGAGGGAGAAAGATTGACATCTTGATCTCTTATGAGTGAAAGAGACTTAAATATTAAAGAATGCCCAAATTTTGGGCGTTCCTGAGATGTTGCATTGATAATGAAACGTTCGCTTATGACTTGATCCCGTTGTCGCGCTCTGCGGGGGATGAGGAGACAAACTCCTGTAGAAATGTGTTATGCGAATTCTAGTGAATGGATGGAAATGTAGAATGCGCGGTCCATCTTCTTTAACTAAGTGTTGATATTTAGCAAAAGGTAAACAACCTCCCCTCGTTTCAGATGTCTAAATCGCGAAACTGGTCTCAGTTATGATTTTGGATGATATCTCAGATAAAGAGAAAATCTCCAAGAGTCTGTTTCCTCATCAAAATTCTCACCAGTATTTGTTGGAGAGATACAATTTTACAGTTAATAAGAAACTTCATCATACTTTCCTTCAATTCGACGTCTTCGAAGGAATACCATATGATCATACGTCATGATTTTGGACAATATCTCAGATAAAGAGAAAATCTCCAAGAATCTGTTTCCTCATCAAACTTCTCACCAGTATTTGTTGGAGAGATACCATTTGACGGTTAATAAGAAAATTCATCATACTTTCCTTCAATTCGACGTCTTCGAAGGAATACCATATGATCATATGTCTTTTTGAGGAGCTAATGACTTTGTCTAAAAGTGGACGAACTGTCTTCGAGACGAAAACTGCCATTCATTGACTCATGCTGGGGAGTTGATGAACTGTTTTCCAGGAGGGAAACTACCATTTGTCAACTGTTAGGAGAACAAAAAGTGAACAAACTGTCTTTTTTTTAAGAAGACTGCCATTTGCCAACTTTGATGAGGAATTCGAACTATCTTCTTGAAGAAGACTGCCATTCATTGACTCATGCAGGGGAGTTGATAAACTATTTTCCAGGAGGAAAACTGCCATTTGTCAACTCTGACGTGGACAAGTGCCACGTAAGTAGACAAAATATTTCTTGAAAAGAAACTGCCATTTATCGACTCTTTGGGAATTAAACAACAGACAAACTGTCTTCCTAAGGAAAACTGCCATTTGTCAACTTTGCTGAGGAATCCTTAAGCGAAACGAACTATCTTCTTGAAGAAGACCGACATTCGTTGACTCCGCGGGAAATCCAAGAGTGGACAAACTGTATCCTTGAAGAAAATTGCCTACTGTCAATCTGCTTTGGAGAATCTTGGTTGGGGAATCCCAAAAGTGAACAAACTATCTTTTTGAAAAGGATCTCCATTTGTTGACTTTGCTCGGGAGTAACAACGAAAGTGAACAAACCATCTCTTTGAGGGAGATCACCATTTGTTGACTTGCTGGGGATTACCAAAAGTAAACAAACTATCTTCCTGAGGAAGACCTCCATTTGTTAACCTGCTTGGGGAAATCCTGGTGTATGAACTATCTTCATGAAGAATATTTCCATTTTTTGACTCGCAGGGGAGACTCGAATTGAGGTCCAACGATTCGGGAAATAGTATGATCACAACCTAACTAGGCAATGCTGATTGTGCAGACATATGATATGATGCGTGAAGCATGCATGAATGTTATGATGATTATAAAATGTAAAGTGAATGTGAATAGAATTGTCGCAGATGCGAAATCCTGTGATACGACTTAAATTTTTGTTGATCAGAAGATGTTTTCTTCTTGAAAAGTGTAACTTACACTCTGTTGGGGATACCAGGTCGATGGTTGTCCGTTATTTGAAGTAAAGTGAAATGATTTGAAGTGAAGATCTGTCATTGGGAGATGTTCGCAAAGCGACCTCATTGGGAAATTTGTTCTCGGAGTCTCGATCGTTCTCGGAGCAACTGCTTGCATTCTTCCTATTGTTTGTAAACCTTAGAAGGAAATTTCACCTTTATTTTGCAAGTAAAATCATTTTATTTTGAAAACGTTTTGTTTCAAGAAAAATGACTATCAGACTTAAAAAAATGCATTTCAAGAAACTGAATAAGACTCGATTGCAAAGAAAAGGCACAAGGCTCGAATTGTTATTTATGGAATGGTAATCAGCCGAAGGCTTGATTCCATGGAGTATTTACAAAGTTGGAAATTGGTAATTTTCGGGAAAAGGACTACGCTGAAACGTGACGACCGTTATCTTTCCCTTCCACTCTGAGTTGCACTGTATTCGTGCTTCGTAGAAGATGACCTACTGATGATGAATACTCCACTATGGATTTTCTGGATGATCAAGTTTTTCCTGAACATAGTTACTTGCCATATATCCCTAGCTTTTGCGTAGACTACCCCTTTCGGGTTTTAAGTCTACCAGGATTGATTATTATTTTTTATGTCTCTAACTTTTGCATGAATCGCCCTTTTGGGTTTCCGATCCATCGAGACGCACTTTTTTTGCCTAAGTCGCTCTTTGCGAGTTTTCAACTTAGCGAGCTGTTCTTTTGTTTACTTAGGCGAAGTATTTCTTGACTGCGTCGATGTTTATAGGACGGGTGAATTCTTATCCATCCATAGTCATGAGTATTAAGGCTCCTCTTGAGAAAGCTCTCTTGACCACGTATGAGCCATCATAATTAGGAGTCCATTTGCCCCTAGAATCTGTGAGAAAAGATTGAATCTTTTGAGCACAAGGTCTCCTTCTTTGATTGTGCGAGGTCGGACCTTTTTGTCGAAAGCTTTCTTCATTCTTTGTTGATATAGCTGTCCGTGACATAAAGTTGTCATTCGTTTTTCTTCGATTAAATTCAACTCATCGAATCTGTTTTGACACCACTCGGCTTCTGTTAGTTTTAAATCCATCAAGACTCTTATTGATGGGATCTCTACCTCTATGGGTAGGATTGATTCCATGCCATTCAAAAGGGAGAAAGGAGTTGCACCAGTCGACGTACGTATAGACGTACGGTAACCATGAAGAGCAAACGGGAGCATTTCATGCCAATCTTTGTAAGTGATGACCATTTTCTGAATGATTTTCTTGACGTTTTTTAGGCAACCAGAGGATACCTCAGCATTTCGTAGGCAACATCGTGGGACGAGATCATATTAGCGAATCGAAGACAACATCATTAGGGACTTATGATCTTAAGAATGAACCGAGGGCAACATTGCTGAGGTATCCTCGTATTCGAGGGATTTGGCTATTCTGCTGAAAAACACAAGGCAACGAGCAACAGGCAATAGGCAACAAGAGGGGTACCATAAAAGGTGTGTGAGTGCAACAATCACGTGATCATATTCAAAATAATTTATCTTGTAAAATTAATGATTCTAATTCAATTCGAGGTTACACTCCCTAAGTTACTAACCACGCAGTTAAATAACATACAGTGTTAAGTACCTTCAAGGTCACAAAATACAACTAGGGAACAGTTACATAATCAGCCATGGGGATGGGGAAAAAAGGCAGTAATAAAATCTCAGTAAAGCAATAAGGTTTGACATAAGTAATAATTTAAAAGAGAAAAGTTAAAATAAATTAGGTTTTAGGGTTACCGACTAATCGAGCTTTGACCGACTGACTAACCCTAAACATTGGAAAAAGAAAAATAAACAGAAAAGGGGTGAGTGTAGGGACAGTTCATTGGCATTTGAAGACAAACCCTAATTTTAATTTAGAAGGCAAAAATAGCAAAGATTTAAATAAATGTAGGATCAGGACTTAGCTTTTGATTTGATATGGCGCGTAGGCGGAGGAAGCCTGATGATGACCCTGAAAAACTACACAAAGAAAAAGGGCCAAAATCAGTGTAGGCATGATCTTTGTAAACTCTGATTAGGGCACAAGTTAACCCTGGTCAATCGAATAAATAAAATCAATTTAATTAATTATTGGTTTTCAACCCAATTAGTTAAATCGGTGAAAATAGAATTTCGGTTAAATATCTAACCCTAATATTTATTTTTAATAAATTAATAAAAAAAATTGCTTAATTTTACAAATAGTCTAAATAAATTAAAATCAATTTGAAATACTTAGAATTACTTAATAATAACAAAATAAGTAAATAAACATTTATTTATTAGGTTCTTTTTTAAGAATAATAATAATAAAAGATTTGCATATATATATGAAATATTAAAACTATATATATATATATATATATATATATATATATATATATATATATATATATATATATTAATAAAAACGGCATTGTGTAATAATAAATAAAAAAATTTAGAAAAAACTTAACTTTTGATTCAGTGTGGCAGGCTCAGGGAGGTTTATGATGGACTTGCATGCTTGGATACGTTGGATCAGATGCTGGGCTAATCTGAGGGCTGTTGGGAGGATAGCACACCATATGCGCGTGGACCAAGACACACTAGATCCACCTATGCAAAAAAGAAAAGACGCGCGCAGAAGGATTCTAATCCACCAATCACACGACGACACCTCGTCGTCTTCTTCACGTAAATCCTGCAACAGGCCTTTTACACCGCTTTTGCATGGACCCTGTAAAAGAATTGCACCTTCTATACCTGTCATCAACGAATGCCACGAAAACAACAAAGAAATATTTCGCGACCCCCTTATTTGGATCGTCCACGTCCCCTGAATTCAAATATGCCATTGGTTTGTCCTAATTTTGGCTTAAACAAAAATCCCCAATTTAAAGTTTAAAACCCTAACAATGGTGGTAGGTTCATAATAGCACAGAAACACAATTAACTTTCCAGAATCCAATAAAACATCACGTAAAACATATATATGCAACAAGAAACAGTTAATGATTTATTTCTTTTTCTTGCCCCATACTTTCAAAATGTGTTGTTCTTTTCTTATTACCACAAAACATCATAAGTACCACTTTTTCATTTGTTTTTCAATCAACTCTCCCCAACTTTAGGATTTAAACCATATTAGATACAACAATGCTCCCTACATAGACATAGGCACAAGGCAAAATTGCAACCATTGTGGTTGAAGGTTCCAATGAAACAAAAGAAATTAGGATTCCTATCAAACATTTTCAATAATCACATGAATCCTAATATAAGCTCAATGGGGTTAACTAAGAATCACTCCTCACAAGGTTAATTGATTTAACTTTTTGGTCAATTCTCAAATTCAAACAATACCTCTATCACTTTCACACTTTTCACAAAGAAGAATAATGCATGGTTTAGCATGATAAAAATGAGTTGAAATAAATTCCGGTATCCCGCATTTAGTGTACAATGGAAAGTTTCCTCACAATTGGTTAAGTTCTACATTTTGATTCAAAAAAAATGACATGTGATTCAAGGAATTTATGCTAAGCAATTTGCACACACCATCAACTAACCATGTTAAGTCTAGAGAGCGATAAAGTGTACCTTAATTTTCCTTGATACCGATTCTCATCATTGCCACTTGAAGTGCTCACAACATCAACTCTTGTTTGTGCCCATTGATTCCTCAAGCTTCTCTTTGTACAAGAACAATTAAACAAAACAATTTGAAAAGTTGGGTTAATCACTTTCCACCCAAACACACAACTAAACTACAATAATAAAAATGCAATTTTTAAAGATGTTCAACTGGTGAAACGAGAGCCACCATAAAGTACAAAATTTAAAAGCCAAAAAGTTCAACCATAATAAAGCAAAACAGAATTAAGACTAAAATAAAATAAAAATAAACTAAAAAAATAAAAAACATGCTACAACACCACTTCAATCTTCTTCATCACCGCCACCAACTGTCCCGATCACGTCTTCCACTGTGTCATCCTCATTTCCAGTACCGCTGCCTCCTACACCCCCCATGAAAGGTGGCCTGCCTACAGGTCAATTAGCGTATGCATCATACTCCGCTTCCAAAGAATGTGGGTGAAGATAGGGTATGAGAGTTTAGTGAGGAAGAGAGTGGTAGAGTGAGAGGAGAGAAGTAAAAATAAAAGATAAAAATAAAAAACTAGGTTATAGTAAAAGCTATTATTTTTGAAAGTGGAATTCTTGTACTGCAGTGTTTGCGGGGCAAACAGTTGTTCGCGGGGCAAACAGATGAAATTTTCTTTGCAAAATTGGCTTACTTTCAGTTTTTGATCCGTTCGCGGGGCAAACAATGATTGCGGGGCAATCACTGATGAAAATTTATTTTTCAAAATTGGCTTACCTGTTTGCGGGGCAAACATGTGAAATTTTCTTTGCAAAATTGGCTTGTTCTCTGTTTGTGCTATGGTTGCCTCCCAACAAGCGCTTTGTTTAACGTCGTTCGAGCTCGACGGTTCGATGATGCATCAAGGTTCGACGAGAGAAATGACACACCATCACAGCTTGCTTATGCATCATCGTAGACTTTGAGTCTTTGTTCCTTTACAGTCCAGCTTTCTTGTGTTTTAGGGTCCTCCACCACAATGGATCCATAATTTCGCACCTCTTTCACAACAAATAGCCCCGACCACTTTGACTTTAACTTACTAGGAAACACCTTGAGTCTTGAATTGCACACAAGCACCATTTGTCCAACTTCAAAGTTTTTGTGATGAGTCTTTCTCTCATGATTTGCCTTCTCCTTGTCCTTGTGAATTTGATTTGCCACCTTAATTATTTCTCCTTTTTCATCATTGATTCGAAAGTTGTCATGTTCATCCTTATGAGGCTTCATAGACTCAAAAAGAGTAAAAATTACCTCTTTATCTTGCACCCTTACTTTCATAATCCCATCATCGATATCAATCATCATTCGGGTGGTCTTCATGAATGGTCTTCCAAGTATTAATGGGACATCACGATCCTCCTCCATGTCGACTACCACAAAATCAACCGGGAACAAAAATTTGTCCACCTTTACCAGCATGTCTTGTACAACTCCATATGGTGAAATGATAGACTTATCGGCTAGTTGTAAAGTTATCCTGGTGTGTTTCATCTCAATGTTCCCCAATCTCTTGACAACGGATAAAGATATTAAATTGATGCTAGACCCCAAATCAACCAAACCATTACTAATGTAGTTACCTCCAATGGTGATCGGTAAAATGACTCGTCCCGGGTCGGCTTCCTTTCTTGGGGGAGTTTTTTGAATAATTGCACTACAATGAGCATCAAGCACAACTGTCTCTTCATCCGTGTACTTCTTTTTCTTTGTGAGCATCTTCTTCATGAATTTTGTATACTTGGGCATTTTATCCAATGCTTCGGAAAATGGAATATTTATGTGAAGTTGTTTAAATATATCCATAAATCGAGCGTAGCGCCTTGCGTCTTCCTTCCTTGATTGCACATGCGGGTAAGGTAGATGTTGGAGAGGAATTGTGCTCACATTCTCATTTCTCTTTTTATTCTTCTTCACTTTTTTGTCATTTTTCTCTCTTTCTTCTTTTTCTTTCCGCTCTTTTTCAACTAATTCTTCCTCTATCTTCTCCTCACTCTTTTCTCCCTCATTTTAAACTGTCACTTCCTCCTCTTCATCTTCAACTATTATTTCCTCCTCATCTTCCACTATAACCTCTTGATTTACGCCACTATTCACCTCCTTCCCACTTCTTGTAACAATGGCTTTGCAATGCTCCTTTGGATTGGTTTGGGTGTTGGCGGAAAAGGATGCTCCCGGTTGTTGCTCGGACAATTGCTTTGCAAGTTGACCCACTTGATTTTCTAAATTCTTTATGGCCGCTTCGTTACTCCTTTGATTAGCCATGGATGCTTGCATGAATTGTGTAAGAGTATCTTCCAACTTTGAGCTTCCGCCTTGAGATTGTTGACCTTGGCCTTGTGGGTTTGAACTTTGATAAGGACTTTGATGTTGATAGTGTTGATTGCCGAATCTTGAAGGTTGGAATCCTTGGTTGTTTATTTGGTAAGGATTGTTGTGAGGTGGAGGTTGCCTTTGATACCCTTGGTTTTGATTGTTGACATAATTCACTTCTTCACCATCGGGAGGAGGACAAAAACCAGTCGGATGATCTCCATTACAAAGTTCACAAGCTGCCACATGGTGCCTAGTTTGAGATCCTTGAATCTCTTTCATTTGCTGCGGAGTTTGGTCATTTGTTGTGTGAGTAACTCCACTTGCTGTGAAAGAAGCTTGTTTTGCGCAAGAATAGCATATTGGTGTTCAATTCGAGGACTCCCACTTTCCTTTGTGAAGGACTTCTATCATGTTGACTTTGACGGTCATTGAGTGCCATCCGGTCAATTATAGTTTTTGCTTCTTCCGCACTTTTAGACATAAGAGAACCACCCGCGGTAGCATCCAAAAGTGTTTTATGCATCGGTTGAAGACCATTTCGGAATAGATGAATTTGCGTGAGCTCATCAAAACCGTGGCCATTGAATTTTCTTAACATGGACTTAAATCTTTCCCACGCTTCATTAAGAGATTCGTTGCTTCCTTGAGTGAATACCGCAATTGCCATTTTGGCTTCCATGAATCGGGATTGAGGAAAATATCTTTCTAGAAATTTTTCTTCCAATAGATTCCAATCTGTCATCACATTTGGTAATTGATCAAGATACCATTCTTTGGCTTTCCCAATTAATGAATGTGGAAATAGCCTCTTGAACAATGATTCTTCATTCGCCGCATCAACTCCCGTTGAACCCGCAATCTCATAAAATTTGGTGAGATGTGCGAAAGGATCCTCATGATCCATTCCGGTGAATGGATTTGCATAAACAAGTTGAAGGATTCCGGACTTCATCTCCGTATTTGTTCTGCCTTGAGCATTGCGTGCAAATTGGGAGGTGCGTCTTGGACTATTGGTGGACATTTCGGTTGGAACAACACCCGCCATGTCTCCTTCAAAAGTATCTACAACTACTTCTTCAATATGATTGTTAGAAGAAGTAGATGCCTCTTCTCTTTGTCGCCTCTCTTTGGCCAATTTCCTTCTTCTTCGTGCTTTACTATTGAGCTTTCAGAGTGTTCTTTCAATTTCGAGATCGAATTGAAATTGTTCTTCGGTAGCTTTTTCTCGCATGCACAAGAATCTACAAAACTAACAAACCAAGTGAAACGCAAGAGTAATATTAATAAAGTAACAAAACTTAAAACAATGAACTATTGCAATGCTTGCAATATCAAACGCCAATCCCCGGCAACGGCGCCAATTTGTTGAATAGTATTTTCAAGGAAAATATTTTTGTATCGTATCCACAGAGATTGGGTGATATTACAGCCGTTCTATAGTTACTATCACTTTAAGTTCAATTTGTAACAAAGTTGGCTTGAGTTGAGTTTCTATTTTTCTATTCGAAAGATAAAGTAAGAAATAAAATAAGACTTGTTCAAAGATAAAAGATTGATAAGATTGGTTTGGTTTCACTACCCCTATCTTCCATGTGACTTTAACACCAAATGCATAACTTCAATAGTGGTGAAATGCTCTAGTATTCTCCCAACAATGTTTATGTCTAAACAAAGTTGTGAAAGTTAATGTATTAATCTTTAGATGATCTCTCACTCTAACTATCAATATACTAATCTTGATTGTTTGATACAAATAGAAAAGTGGCAAATAAATCTATCTCTAGCATTTATTCACTACTTGATAAAATGTTGTAGATCAAGACTTGAAATATATTTCTCAATCATAAATCAAATCTAAATATAAAAGATAAAACAACAACATTCATCCATTTCAATACCAATGAAGTTCATACAAATGTGTTAGAGAAAATACATAGTTAACAAGGATAGCTACTACCTCCAATCTTGTCAAAGTGGGATTTAGCTACTCATCACCATGGTTGACAGCAAAAGAGATGGAGAAGAAACTATGAACATCAATCTCTCACAAAGTTGCAAACTTTCTCTCCAAAACCCTAGCCTCAATGTTTGGTTTACAATGAATAGAATATTCTAATTTCACTTTTTTTATCTCCCTAAATAACTCCTAATTCGTAATAACTTTTTATCTTCAAAAGATAAGCCCCTCTCTCATGACAAGTGGCAACAAAGTAAAAGAACAGATTCTGCAGCGCAGTGTTTGCGGGGCAAGGCTTCATCAGCACTTCTTTTGTTATTTCAAGTCTTCATGTAATTCCTCTTCCTTTCCATGATTTCACACCTAATCAAAACACTACAAAACTAACAAACATGTGAAATAACAATTCAAATGAACTAAAACTAACAAAATTGCAAAATTATTAAATTGTATGAATAAAAGTGTAATTATTGAGTAAAAAGGACGAAAAACATTATATGAAAATTAGTACTATTTGGTCCCTAACAGGTTGCCAAGGACATCAAATATGCCTGTTATGCTGAGTACCGTGAGACGGTTCCGTTTAATGAGATATCACTATACTATGGATGGTTGGCCGCTAGCTCGATCATTATTGTACGCTATCTTCTGGTGTGCGTCATGTATCCATTTGACTACACACAGACGATACTTTGCGACCCTGTTGTCTCCGCTCCTATTTCCATGACCCATCAGCAGTTAGATGAGGTCTATGCAGACTGGAAGCATCACATGGTTCTTGAGGAGACTCTGGCGACGTAAGAAGAGCACGACTAGAGTTGTGCCGAAGGATACATCACCTGGTACTATGAGTGTCACACCCATACATGCTTCCCATTGCAGCTAGAGATCCGTCCAAACCAGCCTACGAGGAGATTCTGCAGACGACTCAAGCTGACTTGGAACACACTCAGGATGTTCTTCCTCGGTGTCGTGAGATAGCCGACACGGGCCTGACAACCATTGCAAATGGTTTATTCTCCGAGGGGTCTGACTAGAGGCGTGTGGTGGACACTATGATCAGGCTGACAGAGGAGGCATTTCTATATCGTAGACATCGTATCAGGACTGGTGGGGCACTTGACGCTAGGGGTAAAGCCAACAGAGAGCGTCGTGGACGCAGAGGCGGAGATGGGGCCAGAGGCATAAGTGATGCACATGATGATGTCCGTCCGACATACACAGTAGTTATTTTGATGATGTATTTCAATTTCATTTTATTATGTTATTATATTCGATATTATGACCGACATTGTTTATACGATGTATTTTTATTGGTCTACCTACTTTTGTCTTTAAAATGCATTACTTTAATTTTAGATTTAAAATGCATTACTTTTGTAATATAAATTGAGTTTTGGATTGAAATGAACATGAGTTGAAAATATAACAAACAGTTTCGTAGGTGCATCTACGGAACACTCTGTTTTCACCAAGTTTCGTAGATACATATACAGAAGGCTTGTTGACCTGAAAATATGTTGAAATTAATTGTGCTATACTATGTTTTTAACAGTTCCGTAGATGTATCTACGGAACAAAACAAATTTTTTAAAAAAAACGTTTTGGAGATGCATCTACGGAGGTTGAGGGCATAATTGAGATTTCCCGTGGTGTCTAAGAAATCCTTGGGGTGTAGATGTAACACCCGGTATTTAATTAATTATTTAATTATTTAATTAAATACTTTCAAATTGTTTTGAATTTAGTTGTTGAATTTGTGGAGTGTTAAGAATCGTTGACATGGGTTTTATGATTAATTAGTCGATTAATTAATTGATTAAGTTGTAGAAATAGTATTGAAGAAATACTAGATTTATTATATGGACTTAATTAAGTGATGGTGGTAGTAAAAGGTGGGGTGTGAATGTTAGGCCCAATAGGTTTAATGAAATTAGGTTAAGATAAGGATTAGGTTAATTAGAAGCGAAAAAGTCTTGGGAAATTGGTCATGGGAAGTTGTAGAGAAGATAGAAAAGAGGAGAGAAACTCATTCCCGTTTTTCTTGCAGCAGTCTCACTAAATCAAAGATCCCCGATTCGTTAACCGTTGGATCGTCGCCAAATTTTGTAGGTAGGTTCACAACACCTATATCTAAATTTTTACCGTTGGGATCTTCAAAATAAGGTCTGCGTTGCGAGATATCATCATCACATTGTAGTTGCATATTTGGAAAAAAATTCAGCTTTTGATTCTGATTAAAAGATGCAAGGGTTAGAAGCTAAGGCTAGAAGACTTATATCGGTATAATTATAGAATAATATCCAATACAAGGTAAGGGTGAGGTTCTTGCTCTATAAACGGGGATATGATGGACCGTATGTGGGGTTGGGTTATAATTTTATCGCCGTGTTTGGTATTATTTGGTGTTCGCTATTTTGTGATTTTCTGGAAAATTATATATGCTGTTATTGAGTGTGGAATATTGATTAATGGTGTTGGTTTGTGATGTGGTGATATTAAGTTGTAGGCCTATGGCCAGTGACGATGCAATGTTATGATTTGGCAATAACTGCGAAATGCAGGAAATAAAGCGACGTTGAGTTACCCTAATGATCAGTAACATTTGTGATATAGGCGTAAGCCTCGCGATATTGTTTTGTGATTTTTGTAATTTGTTGCATTTCATTAGTGTCTCATGATTTGCATGTTTTAGTGACGGCCTGGATTGGCAAACAGCGACGTAGGCTTATGCCTGTTTTGATGCCTCTATTTATTGGCAATTGGCGATGGGGGCTGAAGCCCTAGGTACCACATGCATGTGCATTTGTTAGAGTCGCATTTTATTTGTGTGATTATGAGTTTATGTGTTGTGATGTGTGAACTTATGTGAATTATTATGAAATCTGAATTTGAATTTATGTGAGATATGGTGACGTGTGTTGTTTTGATTTAAATAGTGAAGTAAACTAGACGATAATGATTATACCGCAAAGTGATGATTATTATGACTTAAACCATATATATACTATTTATCATCACCTTGTTTATATTGTTTGATATCTCACCCCTTTTATTTGTTTTGCCGTTACCTTTAAACTGGTAACGTGCAGGTGATAGCCTTGAGGAAGATTTAGACGATTTGAGTCGAGTCGATGGTCGCTCTGATATGTAGCACTCGGGGGGATAAATGCGTGTTTTAATTATTTGTTACTTGCTGAATTTTTAGTGATGTTTTATTGTTGAATTGTTGCTTAAAGCTATTTTGCGAAAAAGTTATGATTAAATTGAAAATTGTGAAGTTTTGTGAATTCCGCTCCTAGATAAAATAATTATTTTGATAAAGTAATTTTTTAGATTAATTTTAAACTCCCGTGCTATGTATCTATATGAAGGCAAGTAAATCGAGAATGTTTTTGAAATAACAAATATGTGATACCTCAAATGAACTTGTTTGAAATTTATACTCTGATTTTATTATATTTTTCGGGTAGAATTTGGGGTGTTACATTAAACAGAAATCCTATTATTATTATTATTATTATTAATAATAATAATAATAATAATAATAATAATAATAATAATAATAATAATAATAATAATAATAATAATAATAATAATAATAATAATAATAATAATAATAATAATAATAATAATAATAATGATAATAATAATAATAATAATAATAATAATAATAATAATAATAATAATAATAATAATAATAATGATAATAATAATAATAATAATAATAATAATAATAATAAATAATAATAATAATAATAATAATAATAATAATAATAATAATAATAATAATAATAATAATAATAATAATAAAATATGTTAATGTTGCCTGAGTAATTTTGTCGACTTTGGGGCTGGATCTTTGATCGCCTTGCTTGTATTGGATTTTTGAATCGAATAAAGTTTATTTCATTCAAAAAATAATAATAATAATAATAATAATAATAATAATAATAATAATAATAATAATAATAATAATAATAATAATAATAATAATAATAATAATAATAATAATAATAATAATAATAATAATAATAATAATAATAATAATAATAATAATAATAATAATAATAATAATAATAATAATAATAATAATAATAATAATAATAATAATAATAATAATAATAATAATAATAATAATAATAAAATATGTTAATGTTGCCTGAGTAATTTTGTCGACTTTGGGGCTGGATCTTTGATCGCCTTGCTTGTATTGGATTTTTGAATCGAATAAAGTTTATTTCATTCAAAAAATAATAATAATAATAATAATAATAATAATAATAATAATAATAATAATAATAATAATAATAATAATAATAATAATAATAATAATAATAATAATAATAATAATAATAATAATAATAATAATAATAATAATAATAATAATAATAATAATAATAATAATAATAATAATAATAATAATAATAATAATAATAATAATAATAATAATAATAATAATAATAATAATAATAATAATAATAATAATAATAAAATATGTTAATGTTGCCTGAGTAATTTTGTCGACTTTGGGGCTGGATCTTTGATCGCCT
This sequence comes from Vicia villosa, assembly GCF_029867415.1. Classification (NCBI taxonomy): domain Eukaryota; kingdom Viridiplantae; phylum Streptophyta; class Magnoliopsida; order Fabales; family Fabaceae; genus Vicia; species Vicia villosa. The sequence continues at coordinate 224,635 of NW_026706198.1, read as the reverse complement.
TGCTTGTATTGGATTTTTGAATCGAATAAAGTTTATTTCATTCAAAAAATAATAATAATAATAATAATAATAATAATAATAATAATAATAATAATAATAATAATAATAATAATAATAATAATAATAATAATAATAATAATAATAATAATAATAATAATAATAATAATAATAATAATAATAATAAAATATGTTAATGTTGCCTGAGTAATTTTGTCGACTTTGGGGCTGGATCTTTGATCGCCTTGCTTGTATTGGATTTTTGAATCGAATAAAGTTTATTTCATTCAAAAAATAATAATAATAATAATAATAATAATAATAATAATAATAATAATAATAATAATAATAATAATAATAATAATAATAATAATAATAATAATAATAATAATAATAATAATAATAATAATAATAATAATAATAATAATAATAATAATAATAATAATAATAATAATAATAATAATAATAATAATAATAATAATAATAATAATAATAATAATAATAATAATAATAATAATAATAATAATAATAATAATAATAATAATAATAATAATAATAATAATAATAATAATAATAATAATAATAATAATAATAATAATAATAATAATAATAATAATAATAATAATAATAATAATAATAATAATAATAATAATAATAATAATAATAATAATAATAATAATAATAATAATAATAATAATAATAATAATAATAATAATAATAATAATAATAATAATAATAATAATAATAATAATAATAATAATAATATAATAATAATAATAATAATAATAATAATAATAATAATAATAATAATAATAATAATAATAATAATAATAATAATAATAATAATAATAATAATAATAATAATAATAATAATAATAATAATAATAATAATAATAATAATAATAATAATAATAATAATAATAATAATAATAATAATAATAATAATAATAATAATAATAATAATAATAATAATAATAATAATTTTAGTTATTTATTTATATTTTTAGAAGAAGCAAAGTGAAAAGCTTGTAATAGGGAGAAAGGGTTTAAGAAAACATAAACACTCACCATCCTTCACCTCCCTGCTCCCACTACTAAGCAATGTTTACTCGCACCAATCTGAGGCTCATTTCTCTCGCTTCTAAATCTTCAGCCTTCTACTCCTCTCACATTATCGGAGATAAACCCGTTCTGGTAAGTGCCAACCAATCCATTCTCCATCTATTTTCCATTTCTTCCAAATCGTCTAATCAATTTCGTAAACAGGTTCGAGATTTCATTCATTCTGCACTTTACCATCCATTATATGGCTACTTCTCCCAAAAATCTCGCTCCGTCGGTGTTCTTCCCAATACCATTCGATTCAATCAACTTCAAGGTGCCTTTTTCTTTATCATTCACTAATACTGTATGTAACCAACATTATGTACTACTTAGGTTGATTAATTCTGTTTATCAAGTTAGTTAACTACTAATTCGAATGCCCGTGTTTAACTGTTGTTAACTCGAATCTACAGTCACAATCTATCTATTTAGATTCAATTTTTAGTCAATTAGATGGCGGAATCATGAATTATTGGTGATTGTGTAGTAACTTAACTCGCGATTGATTTCAAGGTCGAAACCTATTGAACCAGATTGGTCTCTGACTATAATACACACCTCTAAATATTAATTATTTTTCATTGGTTTGTTGGAACTTCTAATATTGTAGATTGATGAAATGTTTCAGGCCGAAAAGCTTATATGAAATATTTGGATAACATTTATAAGCAGAGTGACATATCGTGGTTTACTCCAGTGGAGATTTTTAAGGTAAACATTCCTTGTCATAATTTTTTTCTAGTCCTCAGCATATATAATAATATGATTCAAAATTTGATTCTAATAGCTGTTAGTTTAAGAGGGAAAAAATGTTAAAAATTTGATTCTAATGGAATATTATTGTGTTTAAGGAATCAATTGATTATGTTTCAAGGCTGTAAGAAATACCTGCATATTTGGGGTTATACGGTGTGTATGCCTAGGGAAGATTGATACAACAATATCCAACCATTTTTTAACCTAAAATGTTCTAACAACTTAATGTCCTTCCTAATCATACCATCATCTCTATGGACTGAAATAGAAGTTTATTTTTCTTCATTTGGTTTATGCTACATCAAATATTAACAACAGACAGAATGGTATCTAATTCCCATCGAGTTTTGTTAATAAACTTTACACAGATTTTATCTTGCTGTTTCTCATTGGTACTTTTCGTAATCTGCTGCCCGGGCCACTTACGAGTTTGTTGCTTGCCCTATTTTTTAAAAAAGAAATCTGTTTTGATCATTGGGTTAGTTGTTCTTAAAAGAGTTTTAACTGCTGGATACGATAGGACGGTAAAGTAGCACTGAATGATACACACAGTAGACCAAGAAATAATGGTACCCCATAATTTGATATGAAACATAACTATGGCTTACAGAGTACACTAAAATTGCATTTCGTATTGAAAACGTAAAGTTTTCATTCATTAAAATGAAAATTGTGAAGTATTTTCAGTTTCTTTTGATTTAAATAATCTGCGGGCAGGATAGTATACCTTGGGATGTTCAACTTTATCCTATTTTTGTGGTGGAATTGATCATTGTTTAAATGCACAATCAAATCAAGCACATATCAGACTTGAGCTTCGGTATGCAATTTTCCCGGACCCTATATGTATTAAAATCTAATGAAATTAATTTTTCCTGGAATTGCTGTTGAGTTTTAAATAATATTATTTATATTTCTAATTTCTTGAACATACATGTAGATGTAGAGCTTTTGCTCTTTTAGGTTCTGATTTTTTTCCTTTTTGAAGCCTTGGTATGCCCATGCTATTGCAGAAGCCATCATGCGCACCGCAAACTTCTCTGTTCCTCTAAAAGTAAGCGTACTGCAACTTTTGCACATGATCTTCTTTGACAAATGTTAACATTAGGAGACTGCTGTACTTATTGATGCATATTCATGTAGTTTTGAGTTTTGAAATGGAATTTTCTTTTTCATTTTAAATTTTTTATATGAATTTTATGCAATTTTTCAATTCAATTTTTAAATATGAACTAATTGACTGTAATCATTGCTGAACTAAATATATCATGCATACAAGTTGATTCTCTGAGATTGAATCATTGAATAGGAAAAATAGTTCAAAGTTCAACAGATTTCGAAACTCTTTAAAGATGTATTACGTCTGGTAGTTGGTCTTTTATTATCATGTCTACTCTTAATAGGCTTACCATTAACATATGTCCATATACAATATTGTTCCCTTTGTTTCTTGCAAATCTGCTATTAATAGCCTGAGAGAACAGCATCTCTTATAGTTAAGCAGCTAGACTGCGAGCCCTGCATTATGTTTTTATTTTTCACTTAACCAATTATTTGATAGTGTTATAAGTCTATGGCGCTTAAACAATGTTACTTTTTATTACTTGTATCAGTAGTTGATACTATCCTCTAATTTGCAATCAGATTTATGAAATTGGTGGTGGATCAGGAACATGTGCCAAGGGTATAATGGATTACATAATGTTGAATGCTCCTCCAAAAGTTTATAACAGTATGACTTACACGTACGTGCCTAGATATTCAGTATGCTATATATTTTATAATAAACCAAAATATAATGTTAGGGCCACTTTTCTTTAAAACTTTTTGTTAAGACAGTTAGCTATGCTTAAATTTACTGTAGTTTTATTATCTTTTTTGTATGATCATCCTATTAGTAACTTATATTTGGAGCCATTCTTTAATTTCATAGTTTCATTCCATTGACATATGACATGAAATATAAATGATAAAGTGAGAAACCAGCAAGCTAAACGCCTTCTGGCTTTACTTTATTTGTTCTATTTTATTCTCTGCCAATGTGAACGGGAGGGTTTGAACCTTCAATTTGTATGCAGTAGTATTTATACTAATGATGTATTCTTGATTTGTAGATATCAATTTTTGGTTCTGATCTTTCTTCTTATAAGCATTATATGTATAATTTTTTACAAATTTGGTTTTATATCTTATTCATGTTTGTTATAACCGTCTATAAGCATTATGAATATCCTATTATTGATTGCTGTTAGTGAATTGAATTGGAGAAAATTTACTCTCTTGTGTATCATATGATTAACATCCCAGTTAATATCCTATTTCTAACTACAGGTCAGTTGAGATTAGCCCTTCACTTGCCGAGGTGCAAAAAGAAACTGTTGGCGAAATGCGCAGCCATATCCCCAAGTTCAGAGTAGAATGCCGTGATGCTGCTGACAGGAGTGGATGGGGTAGGATGCTATTAAAAATTTCCCCTATTGAGTAAACATAAATTTTACCGTGGCCTCTAAAAGTGGTTAAGAAACTGTAGATTGAACTACTCTGTTGTGGGATCACTAGATAGCTACTAACATAGATTATAAACAAAGATGTGCTACAAACAAGGGGTTATGGAAGGAACTAATTTTTTAACTATAATATTCATAATTTTATATGCAATCCCTCCTCATTCCTAACCGAGCAATAGATAGGGAATATTGGTATGTTGAATGGATGATGGTGTCTGTTAGGATGCTAAACAAGCTCCACATTTGACTGTTCACAGCAAATGCCTGTTATAGCTTGATAGTATTCACATGGTCGTTGTTAGGAACAAAACAATTGGATTTCAAAGAGACAATACTAATATTTTGAAATAGGAGAAGAATCTCTCCAAAAATTTCCCCTTCACAAAAGAGTTGCCACTCTATTCACAAATGTTTGCAATGTTTCGTAGTGATCAACTCTACATTGTATTATTCTATTTATACCAATAGTTCTATAACAACCTCAATCAACTAACTAACTTCTATAACAACTCTTAACTACGTTAACTACTCTAATATCTATTATTTTTTACATCCTAAGAGTCTTTGGGATACACACACAGTGTCATTTTAATTTCTTTTAAAAGTTCAATTTCTAAGACGCAAAGCTCATTTTTTTGGTGATTTATGGGAATTTCTTTGTGGAATAGAAGCTTATGACATAATGCTAATATCGTTGTTCCCTCTTTTACAGGGGATGTGGAGCAACAACCATGTTGGGTAGTAATGCTAGAGGTGTGTTCTATTATGAGTTGATTTCATTCCTCCATAATTCTTCAAACTATTTCATTGCCATGTTATTATATCAATGTGAGTACTAGTTGGCTTTTACCATTGACGAGGAAGAAGAGATGCTTTGAGTGTGATGATGCCAAGGGAAAAGGACTGGGGATTGATGGAACAGGACACATAAGGATATGAATTACATTACATAATGCTAGTATATAAGTAAAATGTAAACATACCGAGATTAACTTTTATGTTAGGATCCCAAATTTCATGTTAGGATCATAAACAAATTTAGCGTAAAACATTTTAGTGAGATTATGAGGTGAAAGAAAATTCTGGACGAGTGGAGAAGAAATACTTTAATTTCGACTGGTAAGAACAAGGGAGATATCCAAAATTTTATAAATTATAGATGATTAAACTTATGAGTCATATTATTAAGTTATGGGAAATAGTGGTTGAGTGGAGACTAAGAAACACAACTCAAGCATTCTGGTGCATTTGGAAGTTGCCTCACCGACGCCACACTTGTATGATAATGGCCACTATAAGAAACCCTGTACAGCGAGCTTGTTCTCCCGTCCCAAAGGAAAACAGGTGCCATGTGACATTTATTGACAGACCCTAAACACTTGTGCTGGCATTTCCTTTTAGTAGCTAAGATCCTCTGACATATTTCCCATCTGCCGTTGTCACTATACTTGCATTTTTAAAAGTTTGAAACAATTAATTTATGTGGGATTTGCTCATGACCCAATAGTAAAAACTCCTTCCCTTGGAGGAGCTCCCCCCCACTTTATCTCTGTAGGTGTATTGTTTGCAAACTAGAAATTAATTTTCCCCCTTTTCTGATTTAAATGTTATAATGTATGATCACTACTATTGCTAAGATATTTTGCATCTCCTTTATTATTTTGTGCAGGTACTTGACAATCTTCCGCATGATGTTGTCTATTCAGAGAGTCAAATCTCCCCATGGATGGAAGTTTGGGTTGAGAGACAACATGATCGGTAAGTTTGTGCGTAGATCCAGATCACTATTGCGACATGCATGATACACCACAATAAATATTCTAGGGCTTCGTTAGTTAATATCAATTAAAAAAATGTTTGGATAAATGTTAGCTGTTGAGTGATTATCATTGTAACAATTCTGTGGCTTTGTTTTATTGACACGTCAACCATTTTCTACTCTTAAAAGAGAAACTCTCAGCGAGTTATACAAGCCATTGCAAGACTCACTTGTTACACGTTGTGTTGAGATCACGGACTTGGATAAAACTAAAACACCACAGAGCAGTGCAGTAACAGCACTTAAAAGTATTTGGTCTAAAGTTCACCCAAAACCGCGTAGATGTTGGCTGCCAACTGGTTGCTTGGTAAGAGTCTCTTAAGTCTGCCACAAGCCTGATATACAAATGGATTTTTACATTCACCATATGCTCATTTTTGTGTCTACCAGAAATTACTCGAGGTTCTCCATGAGGTGCTACCAAAGATGTCTTTGATTGCTTCTGATTTCAGCTACTTGCCAGATGTGAAGATACCTGGTGAACGAGCTCCATTGGTTTCAACTAAAGTATATTCTTGTTATTTATTTCCTAAATGGCAAAATTGTATGCCTTCTCATTTCATACACATTAGAGCAAAGTTATCACGAAATAGTTCTTAAAATAGAGTCTTTATCTGCACTGCACAAGTGATATGATTATGAAACAGTGTTCATTTGCTCCATGGAACTGCCATTTTAGAGACCTTGCCATCTTTCTTTTATGTACAGTTTAAGCAATGTTGATTTTGTAAAAGCAGTTTATCAATGTAACTTTTTATATGGCCAACCTATTGCAATATTATCCTATTGGATTGTTACTCACCAGAATTAGATTGCAATAGACTCTAGTACCAGAAACCTTTTTGTTTCTTGATCACGGTACTTCACTTTTTATGACTAAAATATTGCTATATTATTCTATTGGATTATTGAATAAACATAATCGATTTATTGAATACACGTTCATGATTGAGCTCCTACTTATTCCATCTCATGGATGGTATTGATATTTTAAAAAATTTATGTACAGATATGATAATTGGCTATGATCTTCAGAAGTCACCCCTTTATGTTTTCCCTCAACAAATCAAATAGAAGCAATTATGATTGTCTTAATTGACAGAGTGTTTCCTTATGCATTGCAGAAAGACGGGAGCAGCACAGATTACCAAGATTATATGGAGGCTAAGGTTTTGTTTAGCACTAACTTATTTCCTTCTCAATCTACATTCCTCATTTTAAGGTGTTATAGCTTGAAACAAACTTGCTTAAATTTAACACATTTTTTTTGTTGCATTCACTTGCACCAAGAAACTACCAAGGCTCAATTATTCTAGTTACTTCATACGAGTACAATACTAATAATGACTATTGTACTATACAAGTGATGATCCTATCATATAGAATAATTTCTTCCAGAACTTCTAAACATATACATTGCTGTACTAAAGCTTATGCTTTTTGTTGCAGGGTGATGCTGATATCTTCTTTCCTACAGACTTTTGGCTTTTAGAACGAATTGATCATTATTGTTCTGGGTGGCTAAAACTTCAAGATGATCATTCATCGAAAAAGGGAAGGAAAAGGAGAACAATTACGGTTAGGACTATTGTCTTATTTTTTTAATATTATCATCACATCTGGCAAAAGTTGAAGTACTGGGTCTCTACATATCGTTCTACTGATGTGTATTTCATGATTGAGTGCACTACATTCTATTTTCCATATCCTTATCTAATGGTTTTTAATGACAAATCGTATAAACAAAATACACATAAAATAATAGTAATATTCATTTATAAAAGTTGAATTGTTAAGAAAGTTTTAGATATTTCAATGTGCTTAATATGCTAGTGTTTTAGTTTGAAATCCTTGACTTTTGCTTTGGAATATTTTTCTATTCTTATGAGAAATTGCACAATATGTTCTTTTTTTCTTTCATATTTTACCAACTTTGTGTATTTTACCTTATTAGTTTGTATTTAATGCAGCTGGAAACATCGGCTTTCATGGAAGAGTTTGGTTTGCCCACAAAAACGATAACCAAGGATGGATACAACCCACTCTTGGATGATTTCAAGAATACCAAATTTTATCTCAGTGTCCCCACTCACAATACTAAGTAGATGATCTATAAATTCAACTGAAGTACTTGCATTCACAAGGATCACAGGTTCTTTTTATATATATAAGAATCATAGAATATTTATCGAGATATATTTATGAGTTACTGGAATTTCATTATTTGACCATAAATTGGATTTCCAGACATGGTTTATTTATTTACTGTTTATGGGCAACTTTCCCATGGACATTTTCCCCACTGAAGCCCCTGAAGTTGTATACTTTTTTTGAAAGATAGAACATTTTTATATAGGTGTAAGAATAAACACAAGTGAAGATTATCTTGTATAGGGTCCTATTTATCAGTGATGTACACCGCTAGTTTTTGCTACTGATGCTCTTACCTGAATTACATTAGGCTCCCTGGATGTTTGTCTTATTCTCAAAATTGGTTCAAAGGGTCAAAATTATAGCGATAATAAAGGTACCATTATTAAGAAGATTAGCAGTTGACCATTACCATGAGTTAGTTTTCCTTGACAATGTAGAAAGTTTGAAAGAGGATAAAACCTCTGGGAGATAATAAAATTTAACAAACATACCAACACATCCCAAGTGGCTAATGTCAGTCTGAATTTGCTGAAAAGAGTCTATTGAAAAAAGTAGATGATAGAAAAAAAGAATCAAGCACAAATTGTCCCTCAACTGTCAAAATTTATGCGTTTTAAATACATCCAATATAATTCACTATTCAACTACCTCCTTATCTTATCTTAAAAGCCTAAGCAAACTCTTGTTTATAATACAATAATACATGTTACAACTAATAAATACGGAAAAAAATAAAAATTAAACAAACCAACTAATCTAATGCAAGAATGTGCATAATCTCAGTCTGTGGATTGTGTTTGGCTGCTGACAATTGGCAATGAATTTGATGCAGAATACCCATCCCAAGGTTGGTACTCTTCAATTCCAGAAAGTTCAATTTCCTCATGGTTTTGTTGTGCATTAAGCTTCTTATTCAATCCCATGATCCCTTCTAATTCTAATGTTACTTCTTTCATCGTTGGTCGTTTTCTTCCATTCATTTCTAAGCATCTAAATGCAAGATTTGCAACTGCAGTGATATGTTCTATCTCCCCTCCTTTTGTGATCCTTTTGTCAATTACGTCAAATAACATATTCTCCTCCATACACTGAACAAAATAGGAAGCTAAACTTTGTGATTCCCCAGATCTTGATGTAGAGGATATTGGCTTCTTACCGGTTAAAAGCTCACCAAGAACTACCCCAAAGCTGTACACATCACTTTTCTCTGTAAATTGGCTAGTGTGAAAATATTCTGGGTCTAAGTATCCAAAAGTACCTTGAACCATTGTGGTAAGGTGAGTTGCTTCAATTGAAATTATTCTTGATGCACCAAAATCAGCTAATTTTGCCCTATACTTTTCATCCAATAGTATATTTGTTGATTTGACATCTCTATGATAAATTGGTTGAGATGCAACTGAGTGCAAATAAAATAAAGCCCCAGCAACTTCAGTGGCAATTCTCAAACGCATGTCCCATGTCATTGGAATGTCCTCATTTTGGTCATGCAGATACTCAAAAAGGTTACCATTTGGAATGAATTCATAAACAAGCAAAGGAATTTCTGTCTCCAAACAACACCCCAATAATTTAACAACATTTCTATTGTTGATTTGTGAAAGAATAACAAACTCATTAATGAACTCTTCAACATTTCCTTCAACCTTAAACTTTTTCACTGCAACAATTTTACCATCCACCAACATGCCTTTGTAAACGGTGCCTTGGCCTCCCTTTCCAAGAACTCTATCCTTATTGAAATTGTCAGTGGCTTTCTTTAAATCCTTTAAAGTGAAGAGAGTAGTTCTGTCAATATTGACTTCTCCTGAAGACATTCTTTTTTGCAACAACAAACCACCATTTCTTTTGAAGAAATTTTCCTTGCGTTTCTTAATCATTCTTCGTTTCAAAAATTTGTACAAAAACAGTAGACCGATGAGGAAACCGATGGATCCGAGACTTGATGAAATTCCTACATATTTGTCATAATAAATCATGTGTATTAAAACCAACTCTCAAACAGATATTAAGAGAATCTATTAAGATAGATATCAAAATTAAATTTTTTTTAATAGAGACATGATCTTGATTGAATATAACTCAAATAACTGATTCTATTTAATGGGATGCTATAGTTGTATAAGTACCAATTAAATGTAAATTCACCAAACTCTAGCTTAGCATCACCCAAGTTCGATGAAATGCAATAAAATAATTATTATTCATTTGTGAAATCTGTACATACCTACAATAACCCACTTCTTCCATCGGTTATTCTTATTAAAGTGGTATTCTCGATCTGGAGCAGCAGAAACAAAGAACCAAGTTAGCTTATAGTTTAATATTCGTATATATTGAATTTTAAATGGGGCCTGGAAGCAGATAGAATTTATACCAAGACAATTTGTTATTGATTTCTTAGAAAACTAAGTGTTTCTACGTTGTTCCTGAGAATGATAAAACTTAATAATGACATATTTTAATATAAAAAGGAAGATATTGAAAAACCTGGGCAGTGTCCAGCAAGGTAGGGATTGCCATAGTATTGTCCATCAAGGTAGGAGCATCGACATTGCCTTCCGGTGTTTCCGTTACTTAAAGAAGTAACGTTGGAGTCGTAACAATTTGGAGGTAGTTGAAATGTGGAATTTATTAACATATCATTCAAAATCTCCCACTCAAGCATCGCAGGAGCATATTCCTTATTTTTCAACTCATTCAATATCTCAATCTCATAATTACTCATATATGAATTATCTAATGTTATCCAATAATCACTTGCAATCAAAGCATAAACACACCCATCACTACTCTGTTCGCTTAAACCTCTTATTGTTGCGTTAAACTCTGAAAGATGTGAAGGCAATGAGGTTTTACAACAATACCTTCCATTACAACCGTCGCTACCTATATTGAAATTGTTGTCGTCGTCACAAATTGATACACAACCACCAACAGTTGTCCCATTTGACTGAAGAAAAGCAAGATTGTTACATCCCACAGCTAGAAACGTGTTATCAGCCTGTGAAAATATGAAAGGACTGTCTCTAAGTGTAACGATTTTATTACTGTTGCTACTATTTTTGTTGTTTTGACAATTGGAATGGTAAATTGGGCTCATAATCTCAACGATGCTCGAGTCTGTGTTAAAGTCTGTTACTTCAAGATTTAACGACTTCAAGTAAGGTTTAGGAATATCAGAAGAATTTCTGCCTAATTTGCATTCTATTTCAAACCATTTGTGTGCATAGCAATGAGGTTCATCCATTCCGAATGGGAAAGGAACAGAAAATGTTCCACATGTTGAATTACAACCATATTGTGCTATGCTTACATCTTGTGCTGAGGCTAATCGAGGAGATATTATTAAAACAATGATATGAAATATTGTGAATGGTAGAATCATTGTTTAGAGCTAAGATATAATTGTGGATCTTAGATGCACCTTATTTATGCTGTGTAAAAAAAAAAAATACTAATAGAACTGTTTAAGAAATTTCTCAGTATTTTCTTCAACGAAAAAAATAAAATTTGTTGTTGAATTTTCTTCAAAAGAAAAAATACTATTGTTGAATTGTCTTTGCCCAATTGACCGTATATTATAAACAAGACAAACAATTGAAATAAAATTTAAGGTGAATATCTCAATCAACCCCATGATACTCTTAGGTATCTGGTGCAATTGCGTTAAAGCCTCCTGCTTCCGGAGATACATATCAGGAAGTACATTTTTTTTATTTAAAATTTATTTTTTTCCGAAGCTATATCTATGGAAGTAGTTTTAAATAGTAAGCATTGAGAAAAATTCAACTTAATTTAGTTTAGGAAACTTTCGTAGTTGTACCTACGAGACGTCTCAAAAACAGAATGTTTTGTAGATGTACCTACGTAACCTTCTGATATAATTTAAACCAACTATAAATCACTACAAAACTCTAAATTTTTATGTGCAACAGAATAATTTCATCAAAATACAGTGCTTCAAAATAATGATATGTCTACTCAATATTATATAGTACATAAAAATAATAATACATCATGTACATCATCCAAATAGTCAAATGTCATATACATAATAAAAAAGAAAGTACATCAATGTAATCAAAATATAGACATCAAAATCATTAGCACGATTACTACTGTGTGTGTCGGATAACATTTGCATTCCCCTCTATCTCTAGCGCCTCTTCTACGTCCACCACCTCCTATGTTGGCTCCTCTGCCTCTACCGTATACTATTCCATCCGTCCTGACGCGATGTCTGCGGTACACCAGTGCCCCTTGTGCACCTCCATAATGTCATCCAGAATACGCTTGACACCAGACCCCCAAGGAAGAAACCTCCCTCAATGCCTGCTCGCCATATCTCAACTATCTGACGACGAGGCAACTCATCTTGAGTGTGGTCCGCCTAAGACTGCTGCTCCTGTAATATCTCATGATGAACTAGTCTGGGCGATGATCCCTCTGCACGGGGGATCATGTAGGGGTGTGATACAATGAAGAACCAAGTGATGTACTCATCAGCACAGCTCGAGTCTCTCTCTGATCTAATCGCCTGAGCCTCGTCTGGAACCATATGCTGCTGATAGTCAGCAAATATGTCATCTATCTTCCTACGGGTCAACCCGAGAGGAGCAGAGGCAAAAGGGTGGCGAGGTATCGTTTAACAGCAGCCGAACTGCCGCATAACGCGCTCTGGAAGATATGAAACATTGATGGTCGAACTGCATGCCAGCCATCCAAAGAATAGTGCAATGTCATCAAACGGGCGCGTCTCACGGTGAGTAGCGTAGCAGTCGTAGCGGGTGTCATCGGCAACCATGTTGTCCAGATATAATCTATAAGGCTCCACTGTCTAGTTCCCTCTGAGGGGGATGAAGGCACGAACATGTGGTCAAGCCTTAGTGTACTCATCAATAACTCCTCAATCAATGATCATCGGGAATTGCTGTAATATCCACCCTTGAAATAAAATTAAAAAGGGTTAAATACCTTTTACCCCCTGCCATATGAGCGTGTTTTGATTTATCACCCTTTTAAAAAAAATCGTAGCCCTCACCAAATAAAGATTCCATCCAATTTGAAATTGGATCAAGATTCCAATAGAATCTACATACGTGGCAAGCGATGTGGCATTTTTTTAATTTCTGTGGAAATTCGCTTTTTTGAAATTTTTTTAGTCAGGTTCATTTTCTTATTTTTTTAAAAGTTTCTTTTATTTATTTATGGATGATTTTAAATGCCACATTGACATGCTATTTATTATTATTTTAAAATTTGAAAAATTAAGACAATTTTTTTGTACACCCATATATATGGGAAAAACCTCAAAATACCCTTCGGAGATGCATCTCCGAAGACAACAATTTTTTTTTGAGATTTTGGTTAATTCGGATATGCATATCCGAAGACATCTATAAAAAATTGTCAGAGATTTTTTCGGATATGCATATCCGAAAAAACCCAAAGAAATTGAGAAATTTGAAATATTGATTAATTCGAATATGCGTATCCGAATGAATCAAAATTCCAAATTTCTTTTGATTTTATTTTAAATATTTATTACTTAAATTATATATTTTCTTTAATTAATTTTATAAGTTTTAATTTTGTCCGTTTTAAGTATTATCTAAAATTAATGTCATAAAATATATTATCTCTATTCGTTTTAATTAAATGGTTTCCATTTAAAAGTTGCGGAATTAATAACTTACTTTAGGATATTTATTGAGAATATAAATAAAAAATTTATATTTAAAATTAACTTATTTAACTTTTTAAGAATTTAAAAGTTGTTGTTTTTAATGCAAAATTTTCTTTTTGAAAAATGTAATATTTTATATATAATTTTAGAAAGATAGTATATATTACTATCTAAAATCTAGAAGAACCAAATAATTTATTTTCTTAACAATTTTTTTAAGAAATTGTCAAAATTAATGGTTCAATTATTCTAAAATTTTAGACATAATGAGACTTGATCCCATGTCCTCTACATTAAAGAGAAGAGGCGCTAACATTAGACCAAACAACTTTTGATGTTTAGTTTTTGAACTGAAAGTATAAATTATATATTGCATTCTATATTTTATAAACTATCTTATAATATTTTATTTGTTTACTGCTATTTTTACATATGCTTCGTTTCATAAATTATTTATTTGTTTACTGCTATTATTTAAAATATTTATTTGTTTACTACTATTTAATAAATTATTTATTTTATAAATTTATTTGAATATGAAATAATACTTATAGTTAATAAATTTTTTCATTTAATATTAATTTTATTTAACAAACTTATTTAAAATATAATGAATATATTAACGTTATTAATTTTTTTATTAAATTATATATTAACGTTATTTTTTTAATTATTAAAAAAAATATAAATATGTAACTAATTATAACTATGCAACTAATTATAACTAGAGTTTAAAGATAATGCACTGTTAGTGTAAAACAGTTTTACACATACAACCAATCAAAATGCTTTAATTTACCATTTAATTTCAGTTTTTTAAAATTCAAAAATGGATTTATTCTGATGCATGTCTTTCATTGGTTGACAGTGTAAAAATACTTTACACTGTCAGTGCATTTTCTTTTTTCTCTTATAACTATGTATTATAATCTATACTATATAATTATATTGTAATTAATTATTAATGTTATTAAATTATTTTTTTGCAATTATATATATTGTAACTATGTATATATAATTAAATAATTATATATTATAAGTATACTGTAACAATTTTTTTTTTAAATAGACAATTTGGACCTAGCAGGATTTGAACCTGAGACCTTGAGGGGAGCACACCCTCAAGACCCAAGCTTTCACTACTAGACCACACACACGCACACATACTGTAATTAATTATATTGTCCAATTTTAAAATGGTGCAGCTATATGTTTTTATATTAATTAGGTTTGAAGCAATTAAATTTCAACCAAAACATGTAGCTCACTTGGTGGGAGTCTCAACCTACAAGTACTACAACAGTCCTGGTCTTTCTCGTGCCTCCCTCTCCCAATCTCGAATAGCCCTACGCCAGCGTTGCCGCCTTCCACTTGTATTCATGGATTCGTGCGGATTCTAAAATGTACCCGAGGTAAGCGACATTCGTATAGGTGGAGCTCGTGCCCACAAATAGTTGAGTGGCGATCAAATATAGAAAGAAACACCTTAGCACATGTTGTTTGTGTATCTCCACCTGCGCTGGATCACCATCAGCCTGTCGTGCGGCAACTAGCTAGTGCATCAGTATATCACTGCATCAGGAAGGAAAACCTCACGTGAGCGCTGCGGGTCTTATCCACCTCCTTAAGCGCGTCTAGTGGATCAACCTCAAGCTCCTCAACTAGAAGCTCTCTCGCTTCCTCCTTCATCATCCTACTGTGACAGAGGAGGGCACCCCTAATAGGTATATGCAATAAACATGAGACGTCGTCCAATGTAATAGTGACCTCATCATAAGGTAGATGGAAGGAGAACGTCTCAAGGTGCCATCTCTCCGCAAATGCCACGAGCATCCTGCTGTGGATCACGGTGTATCCGATCTCACAAAGGTCCTTCAGACCAGAGGCTGTGACGACATCCTGGAACCACGCCTCCTGTGACTGCTCCGAAGCTAATATCTTTCTCCCATGGTTATAGAATTTCTAGGGCTGCTTATCTTGAAAAATTGCAATGAAAATAATGCTAATAACAATAAATGTTACAAATAATAACTTTCCAATGAACAAATAAATTTCCAATGAACAAATAATAAATTTTACAAATATAAATTGTTACCTCTCCATCCTAGACATGTTTGGTGGTATGGTTGGCGTAACTTGTTAGTAGCGATAAATCAGAGGGACCCCGGGTAACCCTCATCATAATCCTCACGCAGTTGGTTAACACCCTCTGGAGGTGGCACAGGAGGAACATCTGCGGCTGAAGGTGGCACATGAGAAGCATGACCCTCTAGAGGTGGCACAAATATATCCTGACGAGTTTTGCGGGATGATGGCGCCTGTGATGTACCTTCACCATCATCCCGATGCCTCCAGGATGAAGAAGTAGAAGTGGACGACGCATGTGCACTAGGCATAATAGTATGATGTGACGTAGCCTCAATTGTGGCCTTTGTTGAAACTGTTGGAACAGAGGCGACGACTCCCTCTGTCACTATTTGGCTCTGTGCACGTTGCACAAATGCATGTTGTGCAACCCTCCCATGTATGAGTTGGTCCGTCCCATCAGCCATAATGTCTACAAGGTATAAGAAATAAATTTGAATTAGTTATAATTAAATTATAAAAACAAAAGAAAAAAAATACAAATTTTAACTCCGTAGAGGAGGTACATGTGGAAAGCTTCTGTATATACAGATACAAAAGCACCTAGCATTCATAACAACTGGATTTGTTCTGGAGCTGTATCTACGGAACTACCCTAACGTTTACTTGTTTTGTAGATGCACCTACCGAACGTTGTGCAACATCCAAAACACAACAATGATGTCTGTACTGTTCAAAACCATGCAAATCCAATTTTTGAGCCATTGATCGTCCATTTTACACAACAAACATTACCTACATTGTCTCTAAACTATGTTTCTAACACTATCTAATGATTTATATACCTAAAAGTGTATTCTAACTCTATTACAAGAATTATTTGAAAATAACTCAGAAACTCGAAACTTGCCGATTAAATTGAACTTCAAACGAGTTAGAGTGTGTTGATCGTTGATGTTCATGTTCCCTGTCGATCTCGAGAGAAACAAAAACAACTTTGGTGGAAGAAAGATTTTTGAGGTTCAGAGAGTTTGATGTTGGTGAAACGAAAAGATTTGAGAATGAGGGAGGAGAAGAGTCTGACGTGAGTTTAACATCAAATTATTCTGGAGGTACATAACATGAATGTTTTTGTATATGCATCTACGGAACAAACCAACGTTAAGTAAAAAAAAGTGCGTCAGAAGATATATCTACAAAAATAGTGGAGCATTTTTGAAAATGCACATGATGCCTAAAAAGTCGAGAGGTGGGATAAGAGATTCTCAATTAAATTGCTAATTAATTGTGATTGTTACCTTGAACTTACATTCACTTTGACCAGAGTTTTAAGTTCAAAATTTTGCAATTGAATGTGCTTTTTTAATCTAAATTATTTTATATTTTTTCGAAGTTGATTATACTTTTCTTTTTTAAAAAAGTTGATTATATTTTTTAAAGATGATCAAAAATTGATTTTTTCTAACGTGGTTTGAGTTATTCAATTGCCTACCAAATTGGCTTCCTTGTTGTTTATTAGACGTAGAACAAAATTAATAGGAAGTTGCTTATCACGGTGGACCTCCACTATCTATAATTTCTGACTATTGACTTGTATGCAAGACTTAATCATTTTATTAAATTTATTAGAATGTAGAAGATTCTGAAACTTATTTGGATTCTTTACATAAATTTAAATTTGAGTAAATTTTTGAAAAATATATTAAAAGAATAAAAAAAAACAATTTTAACACATTTCATGGAATTCTATTCTTTTTTCACATCTGCTTAGAAGAAAATAAAAAACAATTTTAACTTTTTATAATAAGAGATTTCTTTTTAGAAAATTTTGTATCCCAATTCAACAAGAGAGCAATTCCATCACCTTTAGCAGATTTTCTAATTAAAAGAAGAGCAACACAATTTATAAATATAAAATTCAATTGATACATGTTAATTGAGTTAAATAAATATAAGTTGTTGATTTAAAATTTAATTTTTTAATAATAATATTTATTTAAATTTATTTATTAATGTTAATAAACTATTAAATATTTATAAATTAATAATTTTACTTTAAAATATAAAAAACATTGGTAACTGAATGTATTTCTTTTATAAATACAAATCGATATTACATGATTTACAATATTTACGCCCATTGCGGAAACTATTTACCCTAGACTTTATTGAATTTTGGTATTTACTTTTTCCTAATGAAATACAATAGAATACTTTATGGTTACTCATTCCATGTGGTTCCGGTCCATGGTGAAAAGTTACATGGTTACTCATTCCATGTGGTTCCGGTCCATGGTGAAAAGTTACAACTATCCCTAATTTTAGACGCATCATTTTTTTCTACGCTCCTCAGAGTAAATTAATGAGTTATTCTTATTTTGTCAAAATTTAATACGGAAATGTATCTTCGTATGCATATGAGGTTAATCTTGAGATGCAATTTTATAAACACCCATTTGTTCTTTTACTGCAAACAATTTCCAAACTTTATTTGAGGAAGTTTCATCAAATTCACTCACTCTATTCTATCTCATTTGCTGCAAAGTTACTCACTCCTTACAAGCTTCTCACCCACAACCTTGATTTGGTATGTTTTTCATTTCATTTTGTGTGTGTGTGTTTTTTGAATGATGATTTAGGTAACATAGGTTATTTAAGTTGCTTTAGATAGTAGTGCAATCGAAATAGGTAGTTGATATGGACATGCATGTGATTTAGTTGGAGGTTAGGGAAGCAATGGGGTTTCCGCAACACATCTATCAACCCATAAGAAAATCAAAAGCTTAAGTATTTCCAGTCTCATAATACCAACTATGTCTCTCTTGACGTGGGGAAACAAGCACCGAGGGACAAAGGAAAACATCCAATCATTTGTAAGTTTTTTCATTATGGATATCATTCTATTGTATTATACTTGCATATTAATCTTATGTTACTTTTTTTATGATATCTCCCGATTCCGTACCTGCAGTGACAGTTTTGTCCCTCTTGATAAATTCATTATACCATATTTAGAACGGGCTAGATTCGGGCACATTATCCACATTACAAACACAACCATTGATCTTAAGTTTGTTCTGGCCTTGTTAGAACGATGGAGGCCAGAAACTCACACGTTTCATCTTCCAACCGGGGAATGCACAATAATCCTGGAAGATGTATACATGTTGTTGGGCCTTCCGATAGTGGGTAAAGCTGTTAATGGGGCTGTCCAACAAGCCAATGCCCTTTGCGAGCAAGCATTGGGCGTTGATTTGATAGAAGGTGATGACGGTTCTAGGGGCCAGGGTATCAACCTAAAGGCCCTTAAGGAATATTACAATGAGTTTCATTTGGACGAAAATTCGTCTGAAGAAAGAAAACTGATGAAAACAAAGTGTTACTTGATGTTGCTTTTTGGAAACATGTTATTTCCAGAAAGTACCGAAAACACTGTTAATTTTATGTATTTACGTTTGTTTGATGATATTGATAAAGTTGGTCAATATAGTTGGGGGGGGGGGGTCTGCTGTCTTGGCTATGCTGTATCAATCCCTATGTAAGAATGCTAAGAAGGATTCTTGCACCTTCTATGGATGCGCTTTCTTGGTCCAAATATGGGGGTGGTGGAGAATGCCTATACTGGCCCCCACAAACAACGGCCAATACATGTTCCCCTATGCAACAAAGTAAGTATTTTAATCTTATTTTAATTAAAATAAAATCGTTAGGGTTTACTTCAACTAACAAATATATAATGCCTTTAAGATTTTGCATAAGAGGGATGAGCTACACCAAGAATCCGAGGGGAAATATCATGATGTACCACCAGCTTCTAGATCACTTACGACCGGAGGATGTAATATCTCTAATCTCTTCATCTTTTACGTACTTTTTTTAATATATGACCAATTTAATTTATAATTTATACATGCAGTTTATATGGAGACCATATCTGGAACTCAATCGTGAACCTAACGTCAAAGATGCCGCTGTTTGGACATCAAAGACGACCATCATTCGGTACAACATCGTCGAGATGCATCATAGTGACCGTGTCAAACTCCAGTTCGGGATGCATCTAGAAATCCCTAGTCCTCCAACTGATTTGGGAGAATGGCACCTGAAACGAGTCAATCATCAATGGAATGTCCGAACCTAGAACAAATTCTCTCTAGAATGGCGCCAAATATGGAAAAATTGTAGCCAACATGTCATCGACTTCCCTGTTAGTGATACTGAAATGAAACCTTCAAGACAATATATGAGTTGGTATAAATCTGTTATCACCCCCGATTTATTTGTGGCCGAACCTTACTACTTAATAGACCCCCGCCAACAAAACTACATCATCCCACAACAACAATAATACCCACAACAATAACAATCTCAACAACAACTGAAGGATAGAAAAACACTTAGAAAGGGGGGGTTTGAATAAGTGTAGTCTTAAAAACTTGAACGATAAAAATAAATTGCACAGTTATTTTTATCCTGGTTCGTTGTTAACTAAACTACTCCAGTCCACCCCCACTGAGTGATTTACCTCACCTGAGGATTTAATCCACTAATCGCAACAGATTACAATGGTTTTCCACTTAGTCCGCGACTAAGTCTTCTAGAGTATCCTGATCACAACCTGACCACTCCAGGAACAAATGCTTAGACACAAGCTAAGACTTTCTTAGAGTATCCTGACCACCACGTGATCACTCTAATTACAACTGCTTAGACACAAGCTAAGACTTCCTAGAGTATTCTGATCAACACTTGATCACTCTAGTTACTTACAAATTAATGTAATCAATTCTAAGAGTATTACAAATGCTTCTGAAAAGCTATAATCACAACAGTGATATTTCTCTTAACGTTTAAGCTTAATCTCACTAATATATTACAACAGCAATGTAGTGAGCTTTGATGAAGATGAAGTTTCTGAGCTTTGAATTTGAACAGCGTTTCAGCAAGTTAATATTCACAGAATTTGGTTCAGAGTTGTTAACCTTGCTTCTCATCAGAACTTCATATTTATAGGCGTTTGAGAAGATGACCGTTGAGCGCATTTAATGCTTTGCGTATTCCGTACAGCTTTGCATTTAATGTTTCACGCTTTTGTCAACTACCTCGAGCCTTGTTCACGCTGTGTCTACTGACGTTGCCTTTAATAGCTTCCAACGTTCCTTTTGTCAGTCAGCGTAGCCTGCCACTTGTACTTTCTTCTGATCTGATGTTTGTGAATATAATATTTGAATATCATCAGAGTCAAACAGCTTGGTGCAAAGCATCTTCTTGTCTTCTGACCTTGAAGTGCTTCTGAGCGTGATACCATGAGAACTTCAGTGCTTCTGCTTCTGATCTCAAGTTCTTCTGATGCTTCCATAGACCCATGTTCTGATTCTGCCTTGACCATCTTCTGATGTCTTGCCAGACCATGTTCTAATGTTGCATGCTGAACCTTCTGAGACAAAGCTTCTGAGCGCTGATTTGTGCATACTCTTTATATATTTCCTGAAATGGAAATTGCAATGTATTAGAGTACCACATTATCTCACACAAAATTCATATCCTTGTTATCATCAAAACTAAGAATATTGATCAGAACAAATCTTGTCCTAACAATCTCCCCCTTTTTGATGATGACAAAAACATATATAAATGATATGAATTTGCGATCAGAAAGAGCAGACGGCTAAAGACAAATTACACAGCTATAGCATAAGCATGTGAATATGTCTCCCCCTGAGATTAACAATCTCCCCCTGAGATGAATAATCTCCCCCTGAAATAAATACTCGAAGAACTTTAATAATAAAAGACTTCCCTGATTATTTCGGTAGAGACGATCACATAAGCTTCTGTCTTCTGATAATTCATAGCTTCTGACTTCTGCTTCCATTGGACAGCTTCAGAACTTGAATTTCTTTAGATCCCTAGAACACTCACAGCTTCTGATTCCTGCTTCCATTTAGGACAGCTTCAGAACTTGAATTTCTTTGATCTTCAGAACATTCACGGCTTCTGATTCCTGCTTCCATTTAGGACAGCTTCAGAACTTGAATTTCTTTGATCTTCAGAACATTCACAGCTTCTGATTCATGCTTCCATTTAGGACAGCTTCAGAACTTGAGTTTTCTGGATCTTTAGAACATTCACAGCTTCTGATTTCTGCTTCCCTCGGATAGCTTCAGAGCTTTGAATTTCTTCTTACATCACTTCATGCTAGATTGTATCAGAACATTGTTGAATGTACCAGAGCATCATCAGAGCATCTCTACATCATGAAATGTTACAGAACAAAACTAAACGACAAAAGTCAGCATGAATGAGTTAGAACATAAAATGTGTATCAGAACACAAAATATGTATCAGAGCCATATAAGCCATATAGAATATATCAGATCCAATAGACAATGTATCAGAGCAAATAGACAATGATTTGGATCATATTCTATTATCAGAATTTCTGATCATTCTTCCTTCTTGCTTCTGATTCTGAAGCTTCCTAGCACTCAGCTTGCTTCAAGAATCCAAGAGCTATTTCTGATCATTCTGTTGCTTCTTATGTTGATTTTGAATCTTTGATTCCTGCAACAACACAACTTAGAAACATATGAAGCTTGCAGCTTCTGTTAGTAATGTGGGGGCTTCCTTCCCGGCAACTGCTAATATAAATCAAATCATTTATCACTATTTCTCCCCTTTTTGTCATAACATCAAAAAGAATGTAAAAGATTCAGATGTAAGCACAGGACAAATGGAAAGAGAAACAAATAGTCATTGATAAAACAAGCAGAAGTACGAGAGTTATGCAGAATAAGCTTTTCATTGATTAACCAAACAGAGTTACAGAAGATGTATGCTGATACACAAGTGCAACAAGCAAAGAAAACTACAAGGACACAAAGACTACAACCCTAGCCTAGTCCTAATCTAAGCCAGTATATCATGAATCCCAGCGTTGTTCTTGCCCTTGCTTGGTCATCAAATCTTGAAACTTTGCATGCCTGAGCAGCTCCCAGAGAAAGAAGTAAATGAATACAAAGGAGGAACTGAGAACAGTTCACCAGGAGAGAGCGTATTCTCATATGGGCTTTCCCTTAACATAGAAGTTAAGTCCTTATGGAACCTAACTTCATCCAATATCTCAAGAAAGTCTTCTTTCTTTGGACAAATGTTGATAACAACATCAAAGAAGAGATCTGACTTGAGAAAAACTTGGAATGCCATCCCGAGATATGTTTCTCATCCTGTAGCCTATTAACCCTTCCATCCGTTCTATTCAAATAGATCAGCCACTGTTGAGACTTAGTTTCTTCAACTGGTTTAAAGTTTTGATGAAGAGAACTAGGCGAAGGATTCATGATGAACGCTAGATCGATGAAGAATGAACTAGGGTTTATGCAAAAGATATTCATAGAAAAGTGAGAGAAAGAGAGAGAGAGAGAGCTCATAGATTGATTGAAGAATGCAAAGAAATGGAGAATTAAATAGAGGGAATGTGGGAAAGGAAACGTTCTAGGGAAGGGAAACGTTTGACGGATATAAAAACGAAAAAGAAAATAAAGAAAATGATCAATGGCATTTAATGTTACGTGACAAGAGGAGAGAGAGACTATGACAAATGACGAGATTTGCACAGTTACCTAAGTAGACGTCCCCTCAACTGCACGCACGCTTGTCCAGAAATAGTGAACACGTGTTTACCATCTGGATAGCCAGTTACAACTGTTTTGCTTTTAAAGAGATTCTGAATCAACTTAGACAATGAAACGTTAGTAATAACTGAATCACAATTTCTAATTGATTTCAATCATAACTTCTTATAAAAAAATCCAATTTCATTTCAGAAGATACTCATACATAAGATCTTCTCATCTTCTCATTCTGGGCATAAATCCATACTGATATTCTTCAGAATGAACTTAAACCTATCTTCAGCAAGGGGTTTTGTAAAGATATCAGCCCATTGATGGTCTGTATCCACAAAGTTTAAAGATATAACACCCTTCTGAACATAGTCCCTTATGAAATGATGTTTAATCTCAATATGTTTAGCTTTTGAATGTAAAATAGGATTCTTAGATAAACATATAGCAGAAGTATTATCACAGAAAATAGGAATGTTACTCTCATATATCTGATAATCTTCCAGCTGACTTCTCATCCAGAGCATTTGTGTGCTACAACCAGCAGCAGCAACATATTCTGCTTCTGTTGTTGAGAGGGCAATAGTAGCTTGCTTCTTGCTGTACCATGAGATCAGATGACTTCCAAGAAATTGACAACTTCCAGAAGTGCTCTTTCTTTCTATTCTATCTCCAGCATAGTCAGCATCACAGAATCCTACTAAGTTGTAATCTTTAGATCTTCTGTAAACTAAACCAACATTAGTAGTACCTTTCAGATACCTTAGAATTCTCTTAACCGCTGTTAAATGAGATTCTCTTGGATCTGATTGGAATCGAGCACACAAACAAACACTAAAGAGAATGTCAGGTCTAGAAGCAGTTAGATATAGAAGAGATCCAATCATACCTCTGTACAACTTCTGATCTACCTTCTTACTTACCTCATCCTTACCCAGTACACAAGTTGGATGCATAGGAGTTTTGGCTTCTTTGCTTTCATAAAGATTAAACTTCTTCAGAAGTTCTTTCACATACTTCGTTTGATGAACATAGGTTCCATCGGAAGTTTGGTTGATTTGAATCCCAAGGAAATACTTGAGTTCTCCCATCATGCTCATTTCAAATTCAGCCTGCATAGACTCAGCAAACTCCTTTCCAAGTGTAGCATTAGATGTTCCAAAGATAATATCATCAACATATATTTGACAAATTAAAATATCCTTTTTAAATGTTTTACAAAAGAGAGTAGTGTCCACTTTTCCTCTAGTGAAATCATTTTCCAGAAGGAAAGAACTCAAACGTTCATACCAAGCTCTGGAAGCTTGTTTCAATCCGTATAATGATTTCTTTAATTTGAAAACATGATTTGGAGACATGGAGTCTTCAAAACCAGGAGGTTGGTGAACATAAACTTCTTCATCTATATAACCATTTAAGAAGGCACTCTTGACATCCATCTGATAAAGAGTGATGTTATGTTGAGTGGCAAAAGAAATTAATAGACGAATAAATTCTAACCTGGCCACTGGTGCAAAGGTTTCTGTATAATCAATCCCTTCTTGCTGACTATAACCCTGAGCAACCAGTCTGGCTTTGTTTCTTACCACTTCACCTTTCTCACTTAGCTTGTTCCTGAAAACCCACTTAGTACCGATGATGTTAAATCCTTTTGGTCTAGGAACCAAGTCCCATACATCATTCCTTGTAAACTGATTTAGTTCTTCTTGCATGGCAATTATCCAGTTTGGATCTTCTAGAGCTTGATCAACATAAGTTGGCTCGATCAAAGAAACAAGACCTAATTGACATTCTGCATTGTTCTTAAGGAATGCTCTTGTTCTGATGGGATCATCTTTCTTTCCAAGGATCACATCTTTTGAATGAGCTGAGGCAAGTCTAGGTGATCTTCTAATAGTTGGTTCTTCAGAAATCCTAAGATTCTCTAAAGATGCAGCAACTTGATCTTCTGATCCATTGCTTCTGAGACTGCCAGCTTCTGCAGCTTTGCTTCTTGATTCTT
This sequence comes from Vicia villosa, assembly GCF_029867415.1. Taxonomy (NCBI): domain Eukaryota; kingdom Viridiplantae; phylum Streptophyta; class Magnoliopsida; order Fabales; family Fabaceae; genus Vicia; species Vicia villosa. The sequence goes on along the minus strand of NW_026706198.1, from coordinate 198,897 downwards.
CAACTTCTGATATATCAATATCAAAATCTGCAAAATTCTCAAACTGCTTTGGTTTTTCAAGACCAAGCTTATCATCAAACCTGATATTGATTGATTCTTCTACAATCAATGTTTCAGTATTGTATACTCTGTAGCCTTTAGAGCGTTCAGAATATCCAAGAAGGAAGCATTTTTGTGCTTTGGAATCAAACTTACCAAGATGATCTTTAGCATTCAGAATAAAACATACACATCCAAAAGGATGGAAATATGAAATGTTGGGCTTTCTGTTCTTCCACAATTCATAAGGAGTCTTATTTAGAATAGGTCTTATAGAGATTCTATTCTGAATATAACATGCAGTGTTTATTGCTTCTGCCCAGAAATGCTTAGCCATATTGGTTTCATTGATCATGGTTCTGGCCATTTCTTGTAGAGTCCTATTCTTTCGCTCTACAACTCCATTTTGCTGTGGAGTTCTGGGGCAAGAGAAATCATGGGCAATACCATTTTCTTTGAAGAACTCCTCAAAGAATCTGTTCTCAAATTCGCCACCATGATCACTTCTGACCTTTATGATTTTACACTCTTTCTCAGATTGAATCTGAGTGCAGAATTCAAAGAACACTGAATGAGACTCATCCTTGTGTTTCAAGAACTTTACCCAAGTCCGGCGGCGATAATCATCAACGATGACTAATCCATATTTCTTCCCTCTGACAGATGCTGTTTTGACTGGGCCAAACAGATCAATGTGCAAGAGTTCTAACGGCCTTGAGGTAGAAACACCATTCTTAGACTTGAATGCAGGTCTGGAGAACTTGCCCTTCTAACATGCTTCACAAAGAGCATCTGATTTGTATTTCAGATTTGGGAGTCCTCTGACTAGATTTAGTTTGTTAATCTGAGAAATCTTTCTCAAACTAGCATGTCCTAATCTTCTGTGCCAGACCCATTGCTTTTCAGAAACAGACATAAGACAAGTCACCTTCTGCTTCTCAAGATCAGAAAGATCAATCTTATAAATGTTGTTCTTCCTCTTGCCTGTAAATAGGATTGAGCCATCCTTCTGACTTACAGCCTTGCAAGACTTTTGATTGAAGATTATATCATAACCATTGTCACTTAATTGACTTATGGACAATAAGTTATGCGTTAATCCTTCTACAAGAAGTACATTAGTTATGGAAGGAGAGTTACCAAGACTTATGGTTCCAGAGCCAATGATTTTGCCCTTCTGATCTCCTCCAAACTTGACTTCTCCACCTGGTTTAAGCACCAGGTCTTAGAATGTAGACCTTCTTCCCGTCATGTGTCGCGAGCACCCAGAGTCCAGGTACCATGACATTTTACTTTCTGTCCTCTTTGCCGCCAAGGATATCTGCAACAGAAATTATCTTCTCCTTAGGTACCCACAATTTCTTGGGTCCTTTCTTGTTAGTTCTCCTCAAGTTTTGATTGAACTTGGGTTTAGCAAAATATTTAGCAGGAGGAACAATATGATACTTCTTATTCTTAGTTCCATGATATTTCTTAGGTTGTGTCACATGCTTCTTGGTGTGTGTTATGTGAAAACTTTGTGCATGTGATGTGTGCTTAATATCATGGGAGTGGCCAAATTTAAATTGGTTATACAGAGGCTTGTATGATATTTTCATATCATCCACAGATTCAAGCTTGTATGGGATTTCACCCTCATAACCAATGCCAACTCTCTTGTTCCCAGACACAGCATATATCATAGAAGCTAGCTGACTTCTGCCAATACTTCTAGATAAGAACTTCATGAAACTTAAATCATATTCTTTCAGAATATGATTCAGACTGGGAGTGAATTTTTCTGAATCAGAAGGAGATCCAACATTATTGGATAATTTTAAAACTTTTTCTTTTAATTCAGAATTTTCCGACTCAAGCTTCTTAGTTTCAAATTCAAATTGCTTTTTCAGCTTTTTGTATTTGATACTAAGATGAGCTTTTAATTCAAGAAGCTCTGTTAGACTGGAAACTAACTCTTCTCTAGATAGTTCAGAAAATACCTCTTCAGAATCCGATTCTGATGTAGATTCTGATCCATCATCTTCTGTAGCCATCAGCGCAAAGTTGGCTTGCTCTCCTTCAGAGTCTGATTCTGATTCTGATTCTGAATCATCCCATGTTGCCATAAGACCTTTCTTCTTATGAAACTTCTTCTTGGGATTCTCCTTCTGAAGTTTCGGACACTCATTCTTGTAATGTCCAGACTCATTGCACTCATAGCAGACAACCTTCTTCTTGTCAGATCTTCTGTCACCAGAAGATTCTCCACGTTCAAATCTCTTTGAACTTCTGAAGCCTCTGAACTTCCTTTGCTTGCTCTTCCAGAGTTGGTTCACCCTTCTGGAGATCATGGATAGTTCATCTTCTTCTTCAGATTCTGATTCTTCAGGATCTTCTTCTCTAACCTGAAAAGCGTTAGTGCATTTTTTAATATTAGATTTTAATGCAATAGACTTACCTTTCTTCTGAGGCTCGTTTGCGTCTAGCTCAATTTCATGGCTTCTCAAGGCACTGATAAGCTCTTCCAAAGAAACTTCATTCAGATTCTTGGCAATCTTGAATGCTGTTACCATTGGACCCCATCTTCTGGGTAAGCTTCTGATAATCTTCTTTACATGATCAGCCTTGGTGTAGCCTTTATCCAGAACTCTCAATCCAGCAGTTAGAGTTTGAAATCTTGAGAACATCTTCTCAATATCTTCATCATCCTCCATCTTGAAGGCTTCATATTTCTGGATTAGAGCAAGAGCTTTGGTCTCCTTGACTTGAGCATTTCCTTCATGAGTCATCTTCAAGGACTCATATATGTCATGGGCCGTTTCCCTGTTAGATATCTTCTCATACTCAGCATGAGAGATAGCATTCAGCAAAACAGTCCTGCATTTGTGATGATTCTTGAAATCTTTCTTTTGATCATCATTCATTTCGCTTCTCGTGAGCCTTACACCAGTAGCTTTAACAGGATGTTTGTAACCATCCAACAGAAGATCCCATAGATAAGCATCCAGACCAAGAAAGTAACTTTCCAGTTTATCTTTCCAATATTCAAAGTTTTCACCATCGAATATTGGTGGTCTAGTATAACCATTGTTACCATTGTATTGCTCAGCAGAGCCAGATGTAGATGCAGTTGGATTTGATTGAGATTCACCAGCCATCTTTTACTGAAGCGTTTTTCTCTTCCTGAATCTTTTCTAAACACGGTTAAGTGCTTGCACCTTAGAACCGGCGCTCTGATGCCAATTGAAGGATAGAAAAACACTTAGAAAGGGGGGGGTTTGAATAAGTGTAGTCTTAAAAACTTGAACGATAAAAATAAATTGCACAATTATTTTTATCCTGGTTCGTTGTTAACTAAACTACTCCAGTCCACCCCCACGGAGTGATTTACCTCACCTGAGGATTTAATCCACTAATCGCAACAGATTACAATGGTTTTCCACTTAGTCCGCGACTAAGTCTTCTAGAGTATCCTGATCACAACCTGATCACTCCAGGAACAAATGCTTAGACACAAGCTAAGACTTTCTTAGAGTATCCTGACCACCACGTGATCACTCTAATTACAACTGCTTAGACACAAGCTAAGACTTCCTAGAGTATTCTGATCAACACTTGATCACTCTAGTTACTTACAAATTAATGTAATCAATTCTAAGAGTATTACAAATGCTTCTGAAAAGCTATAATCACAACAGTGATATTTCTCTTAACGTTTAAGCTTAATCTCACTAAAATATTACAACAGCAATGTAGTGAGCTTTGATGAAGATGAAGTTTCTGAGCTTTGAATTTGAACAGCGTTTCAGCAAGTTAATATTCACAGAATTTGGTTCAGAGTTGTTAACCTTGCTTCTCATCAGAACTTCATATTTATAGGCGTTTGAGAAGATGACCGTTAAGCGCATTTAATGCTTTGCGTATTCCGTACAGCTTTGCATTTAATGTTTCACGCTTTTGTCAACTACCTCGAGCATTGTTCACGCTGTGTCTACTGACGTTGCCTTTAATAGCTTCCAACGTTCCTTTTGTCAGTCAGCGTAGCCTGCCACTTGTACTTTCTTCTGATCTGATGTTTGTGAATATAATATTTGAATATCATCAGAGTCAAACAGCTTGGTGCAAAGCATCTTCTTGTCTTCTGACCTTGAAGTGCTTCTGAGCGTGATACCATGAGAACTTCAGTGCTTCTGCTTCTGATCTCAAGTTCTTCTGATGCTTCCATAGACCCATGTTCTGATTCTGCCTTGACCATCTTCTGATGTCTTGCCAGACCATGTTCTGATGTTGCATGCTGAACCTTCTGAGACAAAGCTTCTGAGCGCTGATTTGTGCATACTCTTTATATATTTCCTGAAATGGAAATTGCAATGTATTAGAGTACCACATTATCTCACACAAAATTCATATCCTTGTTATCATCAAAACTAAGAATATTGATCAGAACAAATCTTGTTCTAACAACAACAACACCACCAACAACAACAACAGTACCCAAAACAAACCCAATACCAGTACAACTCCCAACAACACAACTACCAAGAGTACAACCCATTCCAAACTCAGTCCCATCCACTTTACCAACAACAAGACTAATACCAAGAACACAACCCATATCAAACCCAGTCCCAACCATTATTTCAACCACGCAGTCAACCACCCGCCAAAACCGTAGACGACCCACCCATTACTAAGTGGCAGTCTCCTCTATTTCATTCATCCAACACAACGAGGCTGGTTCCTCAAGAGTCCAACTAAGTCCCGACTTGGGTCCATAAGATAAATGTGACCGCCGCAACCCATTAATATCACAAGCTTCTCACCACCGTAGTCCATATGGCTACGCAACACCAACTGAAACATTTGCCTTTTATCAAGGAAGTGCAAGTGCCGCTGAGTGCTACCAACCAGAAATCATAACTCCACCTCCTCCCCCACCATCATTTCAAAGCTATGGGGAATGGGTAACCGAATTTACGACAGTCAGCTTCCAAGACGTCACGGTGACCTTGACGATTTCCTTGACACCGACCTTATTGACGACACAAATCGTATTTTAAATTCCCTTTATCAGTTGTTGTTTCTATTGTTTTCTAATGTATCTATTAGTTTAAATTAATGAAATTGTTTGTTTCCGATTTTTTTTGAATCGTTCAATCAATATTTATTAAAATAAAAAAAAACAATTTTTTTTACACTAATGTGCCATCTGAGATGGCAACCCTAATTTAGGGACAACATTGGCGCCACATACACCTAAAAATTAAAGGTAGGCGCCATCCCAGGTGGTTCATGCACCTGGGTGCCATACCAAACCCGGTCATTTCTGTAAATTCTTCCAAATTATAGTTTTTTGTATTTTTTTTAAAACATGGTTATTTTAATTTTTTTTCGATAATGAAAATCTCGACTTAGAAATTAAATTTTAAATTTTTTTCAAAATTTTTTTTATAACGTTCTAAACATGTCTGCAAAAGAATCATTTAAAAATACACTGGGTTAACAATAGAACTAAAACTACGTGCATAATAATTTTGTAGGGAATAAAACATGTCATTTTTTTTATAGTGACAAAAAAAAAATTGATAATTTTATAATATCAAAAACATATTTAACCCATAAAAAATATCTTTTATTATTAATAAATAATTCAATACAAATACCTAAACTATTGTTCAAGGCTAACACCAACAGAAAGGCCGGAGGCTGCTTATTTAATAATTGCTTGGAGTTGGATCCTATCACTAAGAATTTCAAGGTTTTTGTCTTCATAGGCATCACTAAGATACATCCTTTCAACCTCTTGAGACAGAAGATCAATTAGTCAAAGCATGTTCTATATGCATTTAATTTTTCATCATACGTTGGATTGATTTAGGCTATGTTTGGGAGTTTGGAGGGGAAAAGAGGGGAGGGCTTTGAAAAATAGGAAGAATTGGGGGAAAAGAATATAAAGGTTTTAGTTTGGAGGGTTTTGGAGGATTTGATTTTCTTCATAACATCAAAAACCCCCTAATTTGGGGGAACTCAAAATTTGTATTAAAAGAGGGTTTTGGAGGATTTTGGAGGGCTTTGACAAAATGATCAAATATAATTTTTGTTGTTATAGTATTTCAAAAAGTAAATATACATTAGTGTTAAACATTATTTTATCATTCTAAACAAAATCTTTTTTTCAAAAAATGTTTAAATTTTCTCTATATTTTTTTAAAAAACCAATTTTTGAAGCCCTCCCTTCCCCTCCCCTCCCAACTCCCAAACATAGCCTTAAGGTGCTAGAAAGTAGATTGTTCCTATTAAAATTAATGTGTAGGTTACATGTATTTACTATTATGCTTGTGGCAAGGAATTTGTAAGTTAAGATTTTTCCCAAACCCCAAGTATCCATTTTTTTGTTTGTTATACTAGTAGGAAAGGAAAAAGGCATGGTGGGAGGAACAAATGGTAAATTTCTCCCATCTAATAATCCTTTTGCAAGCTCCAATATGTTGCTGATAAGCTTTCTACAGGTTTTAACACATTGGTTAAGCATTTTGCAGGTTCTAACATGTCAGCAGTATGCATATTGCAAGAGCTGACATGTCGATAATATGTATGGCCTTTATCTATCACCTTTTTTTGCTACTCTCGACAAAAAACCTTTACACTGTAAGATGTTATGGAAAATAGTTTTTAGTTGTGTGAATTAAGTCATGTTGAGTTGAAATTTTATTCAAACCAACAATAATTAAGTGCAAATCGTATTAATATTGAATGAATGTCGTGAAATATTTTGGATGTTCAATGTTTTTTCATACTCAGTAGTAGTAATGGTTATTTTGTTTGACATCTATTCAGGCCTTAGTCACTTAAAAAATAAAGTGACATACTATTAAAAAACCTAACCACAGTAGATAGAGTAGATGAAATGAATGCAATATTATTGTGGTTGAATCGACAATACCTTTGAATGAAATCCATTGGATCATTTCGTGATACCAATTACTAGATGACATGTTAATGTGAAATATTCATAATATCTTTTCTTTAATACATAAAATGTTGTTTTGAACAGCTAATATCATTGAGCTTGCAGATGATATTGGACTTAGGAAAGATAAGTCATATGTCGTCATACCCCAACTGATTCTTTATAATTGAGATTATTTTCATGAGTAATTTAATTAGTTGCAATATCCATTAATTCTTCATAATACAATCATAATGTAGTGCCACAAACATTATGCATTTCTTTTTATTTTTCTTGTTAGTTATAACTTTTTCAAGTTAGTTATCACTTTATGCATTTTTTTTTTTTTTTGTTCTTGATTGAAGTAGGTTGGATAAGATTGGTCGCTAATAAAATTTGGTTTTTCCTCAATTACGATGATTTTATGACTTTTATCTTTTAATAATTTGTTTGGTGTCATTTAAAATGAACTAATATTTTTCTATTTTTTTTTGTGAAATTTAATTACATTTTGCGCTGCATATGTTTTCTGTAGGAGAAAGGAACTGATGCAATCGTTCTCAAAGCAATGGGACGTACAACTAATAAAGGTGGGTGTGGGTAGATATCTCTATGGATTAAAATGGTTGGCATTTTGTTTGGTTTACTGTTGTGACCTGATCTTTCTACCTGTTTCAGAGAAGGATTATTGGTCTGCATCAAAACACAGTAATTGGATGGACTGATATACCGACACTTGGGAACCACTTGAAGAAGGCCTTCTTCCGTATGACTAACAGTTGTTTCCTCTATGCTACTTTGTCAAATAATTTACATATACATGGGTGTGATTGTTTTTGTTGTGTTTTACTTGCACAGTTTAGTATTTCGATTCCATTTAATTAAAAAAAATTCAAAGTCTTAAATAAAAGTATATCATATATGTGATATAGAAATATGTGATTTCAAAAAATAGAACTTTTTAGGTCGGTTAAGCATATTCGATTTAAGAAATAATCTTATTAAGTCGGGTACGAATTGTAAGCTTTCAAATAGCCTAGACTTATTAAGTCGACCTTTAAATGATCTAATAATGTTTTATTAAGTCAGATCCAAATCGGACTTAAGAGACAAAACTTACGTCTGTAATTCTTTGGTGAACTTAACAAGTTATTTTCAACCGACTTAACAAGTTGTTTACAGCTGACTTAACAAGTTATTTTTAACCGACATAACAAGTTTTTTTTGGTAGTACATATATTTATTTTTGTTGTAGCTCGGAAAGGTGATAATAATATGAACTTCTACATATGTTAATTTTACCTCTTGCTACCATTGAACAAAATAGATTCTATGTCCCTAACTCCTTGCCGCAAAACATACTACTTTATGGTATTGAAAATAATTAAGAATTTGGGATGCTTATTCTATAGTTGTTGGACTACACTGCATTATATTTTATTATACATTTTTTTGTTAATATGAATTCAAAATATAAATGAATAAATGACTAATTATCCGTTGTTATGATATGAGCCTTTAAGGTAGATTGAATTAAATCAACGGTATTGAAAGGAATGGTAAAAAAGCTGTTATATTTTATTCCTCAGCTCTAGGCTGGTATATATAATGGTAATACAATAATGATATTAATTCTTAATAAAGTGAAATAATACAAATAGGGAAATAATACAAATAGAAATAATATATTCCAACACCCCCCCTCAAGTTGGTGCATAGATATCTATCATGCCCAATTTGTCAATCAAATGCTCAAAGGTTGGTCTTGCCAAACTTTTGGTAAGGATATCCGCAGTTTGCTGATTTGAAGTCACAAAAGGGAGACATATGATTCCAGTATCTAACTTCTCTTTTATGAAGTGTCGATCAATCTCAATATGTTTGGTTCTGTCATGTTGAACTGGGTTATGAGCTATGCTAATGGCAGCTTTACTGTCAGAGTATAATTTTAATGGAAGCTCAATTTTCATCTTAAGTTCTTCTAGGACTCTAAGGATCCATAACCCTTCACAAATACCTTGAGACATAGCTCTAAACTCAGCTTCTGCACTACTTCTTGCTACAACTCCTTGTTGCTTACTCCTCCATGTCACAAGATTACCCCAAACATAAGTACAATATCCAGAGGTTGATATTCTATCAGTGACTGAGCCTGCGCAATCAGCATCCGTGAAAATAGACACATTTCTTTCACTAGTTTTCTTGAAATGTAAGCCTTTACCAGGCTTTCCCTTCAAATATCTTAGTATCCGGTAGACTGCCTCAAGATGTTCCTCGTAAGGAGAATGCATAAATTGACTTACTACACTAACTGAGAAAGCAATATCAGGTCGGGTGTGTGACAAATAAATCAGTTTTCCAACCAATCTCTGATATCTTCCAGTGTCAACAGGAACACTACCTTCTCCCCAAAGTTTAGCATTAGGATCCATAGGGGTATCTGCAGGACGACATCCACTCATTCCTGTTTCTTTCAATAAGTCTAGAATATATTTCTACTGTGAAACCACAATACCATTCTTTGACCGAGCAACCTCCATACTAAGAAAATATCGCATGGATCCTAAGTCCTTGATTTCAAAGTCTACTGCTAATTTCTCTTTTACTCTTGCCATTTCAACTGTATCGTCTCCAGTAAGGACAATATCATCAACATATACAATCAGGGCAGCCAATTTCCCATCATGGGAGAACTTTGGGAATAAGGTGTGATCAGCCTGTCCTTGAATGTACCCTTGTTTCTTCATGGACTGAGTGAATTTTTCAAACCAAGCTCTAGGAGACTGTTTTAATCCATACAAAGACTTATTTAATTTACATACATTTGATCCAAATTTGTCTTCAAAGCCAGGAGGAATGTCCATGTATACTTCTTCTTCTAGATCGCCATTAAGAAAGGCATTTTTAACATCTAACTGATGTAGTGGCCAATCAAGTTAGCAGCAAGAGATAAAAGAATTCTTACAGTGTTCAGTTTTGCAACAGGAGCAAATGTCTCTGAGTAGTCTATACCATAGGTCTGAGTAAATCCTTTAGCCACCAAGCGAGCCTTGTACCTTTTAATTGACCCATCTGAATTATACTTCACAGTAAACACCCATTTGCATCCAACTGTCTTCTTGTCATTCGGTAGTGTCATAACACTCCAAGTTTTGTTCTTTTCTAGAGCTTTCATCTCCTCAAGTACAGCTTCCCTCCACTTTGGAATTTCTAGAGCAACCTGTATATTTTTTGGAATTTCTACACTAGACAATTTTGAGGTGAAGGCAGACAGAGATGAAGACAAATTTGAATATGATATAAAATTGGACATGGGGTGTTTAGTACACGATCTAACAGGTTTTCTAATGGCAACAGGATCATCTATATCAGGATACAAAATACGACTTTCAGAAACAGAGATGGACTTACCTTTCCTATTCTTAGGAGGTTGATCATTCCCCGGTTCAGATTCCTGAGAGTGTGGAGATGGGGACTCATCCATTCCTTTGTGGTTCTTTTTTACAAAAACCTTCCCTTTCCAAATCCCGTTTCCTAATTCAAATCTATTTTTCAGAAGTGACTCATTATTCTGTGGCATTTCAATTAGATCATCACTATCATCGTTTTCAGGAATTTCATTGTTTTCTACATGAGAAAATGTAGGCTCAGATTCGCAAGGATCGTTACTCATAACAGGAGTAGGATTAAATAAAGAATCATGGCCATTTTCTGTTGGTGCAGAAGTATAAGTCTCAGAACTTTGTGATACAGGCAAAGATAAATTATTTAAAAACTCATGTTCTCAATTTGAAACAAGTCTTCCTTTATATCCCCCCCTTGATGAGTGTCATCAAAAAAAGGTTTATTTTCAAAAAATGTAACATCCATAGTGACAAACATTTTTTTGGTTTTTGGATCAAAACATTTATATCCTTTTTGGGTTGGGGAGTATCCAACAAAAACACACTTTATAGCACGTGGTTCAAGTTTTCCAACATTCTTATGTTCATGAACAAAAGCTGTGCAACCAAAGATTTTTAATGTCAGATCAGTTAACACACGAGAACTAGGAAAACATTCTTTGAAAGTATTAATCGGAGTTTGAAAATTAAGAATTTTGGAGGGCATTCTATTAATTAAATATGCAGCTGTTAAAACGGTTTCGCCCCACAAATATTTTGGTACTCTATTTGTGAAAAGTAAAGCTCTAGCAACCTCCAATAAATGTCTATTTTTTCTTTCGGCAACTCCATTTTGTTGAGGAGTATTAGGACATGAACTTTGATGTACAATCCCATTTTTTAGAAAAAAATCATCCAGGATAGTGTTAAAATATTCTTTGCCATTATCACTTCTAAAAACTTGGATATTTGTTTGAAATTGATTCTGCACCATTGTAAAAAAATTCTTTACAGCCTGACAAACATCTGATTTCCCCTTTAACAAGTACACCCAACATACTCTTGTATGGTCATCTATAAATGTGATAAACCATTTTTTGAGAGAGAGTGTACTTGTACGGTTATGGCCCCAAACATCACTGTGAATAATAGAAAAAGGTTTTGATGGTTTATAAGGCTGTATTGAAAATTGGGAACGATGATGTTTTGCAAACTCACATGCTTCACATTTAAACGAAGAAAAGTTTTTATTATGAAATAACTTAGGAAACAAGTGTTTTAAGTAACGAAAACTAGGATGACCTAATCTTAAATGCCATGTCATAATGTTTTCATCTTTATTATTCAAAACAGAAAAAGACTCAAAACAGGAACTTATTGTTTTTGAAGGTAGTTGTGATGCAGATCCAATGTCAAGGTAGTAGAGTCCTCCACTCTCCTTAGCACTGCCAATCATCTTCCCCGAGTTCAAATCCTGAAAGACACAGTGAGATCGGAAAAAATTAGTTTGACAATTTATATCTTGGGCTAATTTACTGACGGACATTAAATTACAAGATAAATTTGGAACATGAAGGACATTTTTCAGAGTTAACATTGGAGATAAGACAACTGACCCTTTACCTGCAATGGCTGAAAAAGAGCCATCTGCAATTTTTATTTTTTGGTTACCTGCACATGGACTATATGAAGAGAAAAAAATAGATTCACCTGTCATGTGATCAGAGGCACCTGAATCTACTATCCAAGTATGACTGAGACTGACACTAATAAATGCAGAATTACCTTTTGTTGCTATAGAGCAAGAAGGAGTTGGAGACTCGAGGAGTTTGTACAGTCTGTCTAGTTGTTCTGTAGTGAGTGGAAGCTGCGGTGAAGAAATTTGCTGCCCTTGATCAGAATTACTAGCCTGAAATGCACGACCACTTTTCTTCTTCCAGTTAGGAGGTTTCCCTTTGAGCTTCCAACAGGTTTCACGCGTATGCCATTCACGCTTACACTGGTCACACCAAGGAACTTTGTCTACCCTTTTTTCCCCGTCAAGGTTCCTAGTAGCCAAAGTCGAGCCTTCAGATTCAGAGCTTCGTGGTGTTTTGCCCATCATAATACCTTGTCGTGCCTCCTCCCTTCTTATTTCTGCAAAAGTTTCACGAAGAGTTGGCAATGGTATTTTTCCTAAAACTCTACCTCTTACCTCATCAAGGTCTTTATTGAGCCCAGCGAGAAACATGAAGACACGATCATTTTCTTGTCTTTTGAGAAACAAAACACTATCTTCTGTACACCTCCAATTGTCATTATAACATAGATCCAACTCTTGCCAAAGGGTCAACAACTCATTGTAATAAGCAGTAACATTCTTGTCCCCTTGTTTCGCATGCCATAACTTTGATTTTAAACCAAAAATTTGGGAAGAGTTTTGAATATCAGAGTATGTTTCCTTAACAGCTTCCCATACATCCTTTGCAGAAGGCAAAAACATATAAGGCTTACCTATTCCAGTTTCCATAGAGCTTACCAACCACGCAATAATCAAGGAGTTTTCAGATTTCCATTGTTTGTAAAGAGGGTCTCCTACTGCCAGTTCAGCTACTCCTCCAGTTAAAAAACCCAACTTCCCTTTGCTATCCAATACCAAGCGAACTGTTTGGGCCCATTCATTATAGTTATTCCCATTCATCTTAGGAATATTGACCTTGAGGGAGTATGAGGAACCCTCTTGGTCATTGCCGCCTATATTGAAATAACTGCCATTGTTTGTGACACCCGATGTTTCGTCGCCGTTTCCGCCACCATTGCCATTTCCGCGGCCACCACCGTTACCGCGGCCGCCGCCATCACCGCGGCCACCGCCATTATTGGATCTGGTGTAGGCAAAACCTAGAGCGGGCCAATTCGTGCCGTGATTCGCCATAGGGGATTAAACGGGTATGTCAATCGAAAACTGTTGTGGAAGTTTTACAGTAAACCCTAACCCAAAGCTCTTGATACCATATTGAAAGGAATGGTAAAAAAGCTGTTATATTTTATTCCTCAGCTCTAGGCTGGTATATATAATGGTAATACAATAATGATATTAATTCTTAATAAAGGGAAATAATACAAATAGGGAAATAATACAAATAGAAATAATATATTCCAACAAACGGCAAGGCATATGCCATCATAATGAGGGAGGTTTGTGGCTATACACTTACTTTAAAGTTGGGAATAATTGGACTATCCCTATTAGGACAAAGTCAAATAATCCCAATAGAGTAAGTAAGGCCAGGTTAAGCCAGCCGTTGGCTAGTGTGCCAAATAAACATAATTTTTAGTTTTATTTATTGTTACACTGGTAGCTATTTTACAATGATAAGTTTGCAACATTATAAGCCGGTATGATTAAAGATAAATGTCATAAATTTCTAAGCTTGTCAAAAGATAAAGATTCACAAATAAAAGATGAAAAAGTCAAATAAACTCATCAATGCTATGAACCAGGCACACGACTAGACAACATATTCAAGGCCTTAAGAGGTAACATGTTCGAACCCTCCAAAATATCCTTGTGCATACAAGCTATTTCATACGGGGCATTTTGCTGGCACCCGCCAGACTAACTTTGTGCCTACAAGATACTCCCTACGAGGAATTATGTTGAAATCTTCTAGGGTATCCCTGCGCCTACAGGATATTATACTGGAATAATCCTCCGACGTATCCTTGAGCCTATGGGATACTTAGGACACTATTCTAGAACCCTTAAGGGTATCCTTGCACCTGCGACCTATTCTCTCGGTGGATTATGTTGAAACCCTCCAAGGTATCCTCATGTCTACGGGCGACTCTCTACGAAATATTATGAATTAAAACTACAGAGAAGCAAATTTCCTACTAATTAAAGACAATCTCAAGTCGTACTGATCTCAAGTCGTACTGCTTGTATTTTAGACTTAATCATTTTTCCCTTTCAATCCTTGTGCTTGAGGGGCTTATGTGAACTGGTATATCGAGGAATCAGTATCTACATCTTTGGATTGTTCAACCAATACCATCTTCGAGATCAACCTCCTCTACCAATCAACCATCCATGATAGCATTTTATTGTCACAGAATTTCAAGGCATCTTACCATCATTCATGTAAAAAAGGAAAGAAAAGGAGAATAACTACAGTAAATGGTAATATCTTATTTTTAAAAACATTATTCTCACATCTTTACACACAAGACCTTAAGCAAATGACCGTTAAGTTTTATGCTTACAAAATACACCAAATGTAATTCACTATCCATAAATCTGATTTTCAAATTCTAAGCAAACTCTTATTTGTAATAAAATGATACAATAATTAATACCAAAGAAAAGAAATTAAGCAAATCAACTATTCTAAAAAAAAAATAAAAAAAACTATTCTATTGCACGAATGTGCATAAGCTTCGAGTCTGTGGAGTGTGTTTGGTTGCTCATAATTGATAATGAATTTGATGCAGAAAACCCATCCCAAGGTTGATATTGTTCAATTCCATAAAACTCAATTTCCTCGTCATTTTGTTGTGCATTAAACTTGTTATTGAATCCACTGATCCCTTCCAATTCTAATGTGACTTCTTTCATAGTTGGTCGTTTTCTTCCATTTATTTCTAAGCATCTATATGCAAGATTTGCAACTGCAATGATATGTTCTTTCTCCCCTCCTTCTATGGTCCTTTTGTCAATAATGTCAAACAACATATTCTCCTCTATACACTGAACAAAATAGGAAGATAAATTTTGTGAATCCTCGGATGTTGTTGTAGAAGATATTGGCTTTTTACCAGTTAAAAGTTCAGCAAGGACTACTCCAAAGCTATAAACATCACTTTTCTCGGTAAATTGGCTAGTGTAAAAATATTCAGGGTCTATGTATCCAAAAGTACCTTGAACCATTGTGGTAAGATGAGTATCTTCAATTAAAATTATTCTTGATGCTCCAAAATCTGCTACCTTTGCCCTATACTTTTCATCCAATAGTATATTTGTTGATTTGATGTCTCTATGATAAATTGGCTGAGATGCAACTGAGTGCAAATAAAATAAAGCTCCAGCAATTTCGCAGGCAATTCTCAAACGCATGTCCCATGTCATTGGAATGTCCTCATTTTGGTCATGCAGATATTCAAAAAGGTTACCATTGGGAATGAATTCATAAACAAGCAACGGAATTTCTGTCTCCAAACAACATCCCAATAGTTTGACAATATTTCTATTGTTGATTTGTGAAAGAATCACAAACTCATTGATGAACTCTTCAACCTTTCCTTCAACCTTAAATTTTTTCACTGCAACAATTTTACCATCCACCAACATGCCCTTGTAAACTGTACCTTGGCCACCCTTTCCAAGAACTCTGTTCTTATTGAAATTGTCGGTGGCTTTTTTTAAATCCTTTAAGGTGAAGAGAGTAGTTCTATCAACATTTACTTCTCCTGAAGACATTCTTTTTTGTAACAACAAACCACCGTTTCTTTTGAAGAAGTTTTCTCTGCGTTTCTTTACCATTCTTCGTTTTATAGATTTGTACAAAAACCATAGACCAATGAGCAAACCGATGGATCCGAGACTTGATGAAATTCCTACAGTCATCATATATTAGGTGATTATAAATATGTGGTGAGTATACATGTTTACCAAGCTCTAGCTTACCATCAGACATGGTCGATGAGAAGCTATAAAATTATTATTCTTCATTTATGAAATTGGTACATACCTACATTAATAGCCCACTTCTTCACCCGATTATTCTTATATGAAAATCTTTGATTTTCTGAAACAAAAGAACCAAGTTTAAAATTCGTATATATTTCTTCTTAAAGTCAAATTGAATTAGAAACGGGGCATGGAACCAGATAAAATTCAATAAACTTTATAAACTATGTTTAGTTCAAAAACATCTATTTTACTTTTTGTAGTAATAAAGATGTTCTAAAGAAATTTGTTAATGATTTCTTAGAGAAGCAACTAAGTCTGCAACATTGTTCCCGAGAATGATAAAACATTATGACATATTTTAATATAAAAAGGAAGACATTGAAAAACCTGTGCAACCTCCAGGAAGGTAGGAATTGCCGTAGTAACCCTCGGAGCATCGACATTGCCTACCAGTGTTTTTACTACTTAAAGAAGTAACGTTGGAGTCATAAAAATCTGGAGGTAGTTGAAATGTGGAATTAATTAACATATCATTCAAAATCTCCCACTCAAGAAGTGCAGGAACATATTCCATATTCTTCAATTCATTCAATTTCTCAATCTCATATGCGCTGTTATCCGAACTACCGAATATTATCCAATAAGTCCTTGCAATCAAAGCATAACCACACCCACCACTACTCAGTTCGCCTAAACCTCTTACTGTTGCATTAAACTCTGAAAGATGTGAAGGCAAAGAAGTCTTACAGCAATACTTTCCATTACAATCGTAGTTACCTAAATTGAAATTGTTACTGTTGTCGTCGTCGCAAATTGATACACAACCACCAACGGTTGTCCCGTTTGACTGAAGAAAAGCAAGATTGTTACATCCCACAGCTAGAAATGTGTTTTCATTCTGTGAATATACGAAAGGACTGTCTCTAAGAGTAACAATTTTATTACTGTTGCTACTGTTTTTGTTATTTTTACAATTGGAATGGTAAATTGGGCTCATAATCGTAACCAAGCTCGAGTTTGCATCAAAATCTCTTACTTCAAGATTTAACGACTTCAAGTAAGGTTTAGGAATATCAGAAGAATTTCTGCCTAATTTGCATTCTATTTCAAACCATTTGTGTGCATAGCAATGAGGTTCATCCATTCCGAATGGGAAAGGAATATACAAACTTCCACATGTTGAATTACAACCTGAGGCTAGTGGAGGAGATATTATTAAAACAATGATATGAAATATTGTGAATGGTAGAATCATTGTTTAGATCTAAGATTTAATTGTGGATCTTAGAAGCACCTTAACATATTTATGCAGTCACAGTGATATGCTAATACAACTATTTAAGAAATTTCTTAGTATTTTCTTCAAGGAAAAAAATAAAATTTGTTGTTGAATTTTTTTCGAAAGAAAAGAACTATTCTTGAATTGCCTTAGCCCAATTGAACTAATATATTATAAACAAGAAAAAGTGTTGAAATAAAATTTAAGTTGCTAATTAATTGTGGATGTTACCTTCAGAACTTTAAGTTCAAATATTTTGCAATTGAATGTGCTTTTTTAATCTAAACTATTATATATTTTTCTGAAGTTGCTTATACTTTTCTTTTTCAATAACGTTGATTATCATTTTTTAACTAGTTGATGAGATGATCAAAATTTGAATTTTTTCTCACGTGGTTTGAGTTATTCAATTGCCTACCAAATTGGCTTCCTTGTTGTATTAGAAGTAGAACAAAATTAATAGTAAGGTGCTTATCACGGTGGACCTCCACTATCTATAATTTCTGACTATTGACTAGGATGCAAGACTTAATCACTTCAGTAAATTAATTAGAATGTAGAAAATTCAGAAACCCTTTTTGGATTCTTTGTTGGTGCACAAAGAATAAAGATGATAACAAAGAGAATAACGGCACAAAGATTAATGAGAGAAAATAATATTGTACATTCTACTTGCGTTGTTAATAAATAATAGTTACTACAAGACTATTTATACAAATGAAAATTTGCCACCTAAGCCCTAACAGACTAAACTTAGTGAACAAGTTTAAGGTACAAACAGTACAGTACTACAAAATACTAAAGTACCCTTACTAACTAAATAGTTAAGCTAACAGGACCTAGAAGGTAGAACTTCTGGTCAACACTATCTTCTGAGTAACCATCAGAAGATCAGCCAACATCAGAACTTCTGATGCTCATCTTCTAAATATTGAATTACTCTTCAATACCATCCCTTAATTCATATTCTTCAATCAAAGCTGACAACACCAATTCCATTCCTTAAACGAAGAAATTGATCGGTCTTGATTGCCTTCGTCAGAACATCTTCCATCTGCTTCTGGGTGCTACAGTGCACAACTTCTAATGTTCCATTATGGACTTGGCTTCTCAAGAAATGATAATTAGTCTCAATATGCTTGCTTCTTCCGTGTAACACCGGATTCTTGGCAAGATTGATTGCAGACTTGTTATCAATCACCAGCTTCAGAGGCTTCTTCACTTTAATATTCAGATCTTCTAATAGATTCAGAAGCCACATAGCTTGACATGCAGCTACAACACCTGCAATGTACTCAGCTTCACAGGTTGATAGAGCAACAACAACTTGCTTCTTGGAACTCCAAGAAATAGGACCTCCTAGAAACATGAACAAATATCCAGAGGTACTCCTTCTATCAACCCTGTCTCCACACCAATCAGAGTTAGAGTAACTCAATAACTCTGAGTCTTCCTTTCTCCCAGAAGGAAACAATATGCCAAACTTCAGAGTTCCCTTGATATATCTCAAGACTCTGACAGCAGCTTGGTAATGGGACCACTTAGGTTTACTCATGAACCTACTAACCAATCCAACTGCATAACATATATCAGGCCTGATATTACACAAATACCTTAGAGAACAAACCAGCTGTTTGAAGATCGTAGCATCAACATCTTCACCTTCAGAGTCAGAGTCCAACTTCTGATTCGTTTCTGACGGTGTAACAACAGCTTTGCAATTCTCTAGCTTGAATTTCTTCAGAAGTTCCAATTCATACTTCAGCTGATGCAGAATGATTCCATCTTCTGAGTACAGAATCTCCATCCCTAGAAAATATGACATTTTCCCAAGGTCTGTAATTTCAAACTTATTCATCAGCACCTTCTTGAACTTCATCAGATCTTCTGGACAACTCCCTGTAAGCAATATGTCATCAACATAAAGGCATAACAGAATCATATTGCTTCCATAATATTGCACATAAACTCCATATTCCATCTCACACTTCTGAAACTCTTGCTTCTTAAAAAATGAATCAATTTTCAAATTCCAAGCTCTGGGTGATTGCTTTAATTCATACAGAGCTTTGTGTAATTTGTACACCATCCCTTCCTGATTCTTTTTCACAAAGCCAGGGGTTGTGACAGGTATACCTCCTCTTGTAATGGACCGTTTAGAAATGAAGACTTTACATCCAGATGCATCAAGGACCAACCTCTGTTTGCAGCTAAAGCAATCTCCAGCCTGATTGTTTCATGTCTAGCTACAGGAGCAAACACCTCAAAGTAATCTAGTCCAGGTTTCTGAAGAAAACCTCTGGCCACTAGCCTTGCTTTGTGCTTACGAACTGATCCATCTGGCTTCAGCTTTAACTTGAAAACCCATCTGACGCTGATGGCTTTCTTCTTCTTTGGAAGTTCTGTCAGCTTCCAAGTCTTGTTTCTTTCTATAGCCTCAAAGTCTTCTTTCATGGCATTCAGCCAGACTTTCTTCTTGAGCGCTTCTACAATACTTACAGGTTCAGAATCTACTAATATGGCACACTGAATGACATCTCCCTCTGAGTCAACTTCTGTGTCTTTCAACATGTCAAAATATGCAAACCTTCTAGGTATAGTTCTGACTCTTTGTGGCCTTTGAGCTACTTCAGAGTCACCTACTCCAGAGTCACCACCTTCATGATCATTTCTAGAAGCTTGTCCTCCAGACTCTACGTCTTTAGAGTTTTCCCTTCCAGAATCATGACTACCACCAGACTCTGGATCATCATCAGAATCTGGATCAGAATCAGATTCACCATCTGACTCATCTTCAGAAGATTCTTCATCTTCTGACTCTAACTCTTCTTCAAAAGTTATCTCTACATCAGAAGTTGGTTGAAACTCTCTCCAATCCCAAACTTCTGATTCTTTCCCAATGACATCTCTGCTGACTTCAACTTTGTTAGTTTATGGACAATAAAGCTTGTATGCACCTGTACTGTGGTACCCCACCAGTAACATCACTTTGCTCCTATCATCCAGGTTCTTCCTTCTAGCTTTTGGAACATGTTTGTAACACACAGAACCAAAAACCTTCAGATGACTAACACTTTGCTTCTCTTTAGTCCACTTCTCTAAAGAAACAATTTCCTTCAGCCTCTTCGTTGGACACCTGTTGAGCACATACGGTGCAGTAGCAACAGCTTCTCCCCAGAGATTGTGAGAAAGTTTCTTCTCTTTTAGCATACTTCTCGTCATATCAAGCAAAGTACGGTTTTTACGGTCATCCAGACCATTGTGTTGAGGAGTATAAGGAGCATATCTTCTGACCACTCTGCTTCTTAGCCTTCACCTTGAACTTCTAGAATTCTGTGAACACCTCAATTTTAAACTTGATAAGTGTTACCCACGTCATTCTTGTGAAATCATCCACAAAAGACACAAAATACCTATTTCCTCCAAGTGAAGGTTCTAGAAATGGTCCACACACATCAGATTGCACTACTCCCAGAGCATGCTTTGCTCTTGGAGCAACTTCTGATACAAATGGCAGTCTGGGTTGTTTGCCTTTCATGCATACCTCACATGACTTCTCAGGATTCACAATCTTTGGAATGCCATTTACAAGCTTCTTAGAACTTAGATACCCCAGACTTCTATAGTTCAAGTGCCCCAACCTCTTATGCCACACCTTACTATCACCTTCTGAGCCTTCTGCACTCAGACACTCTGTTTCAGCTGTTTCTACATTCACCTTGAATGTTCTGTTGCTTCCCTGTTCAGATTGCATAATCAACTTCTGATTGGAATCATACAACTTCAAGAGGTTGTTCTTCATATCAACTGAGAATCCTTTTTCAATGAGCTGACCCAAACTCATCAGATTGCTTTTGATTCCAGGAACATGCTAAACATCTTTGATCAGAACATTCTTCCCATTCTTCACTCTGACTTTGACATTTCCCATTCCTTCTGCATAAAGGTACTTGTCATCAGCACATCTGATCTTTGTCCTCCTTTCAGAGTCAAAATCTATCAACCATTGTTTGTTTCCAGTCAAGTGATTTGAACACCCAGTGTCCATATACCACCACTCTGACAAACATCTTCCGTCAGACTCTGAAGCCATTAATAGCACAGGTTCATCCTCTGAATCACCTCTAGCTATATTTGCTTCTTCTGATTTCCTTCCTTTGTTTTCCAAACAGTCTCTAGCAAAATGGCCAAACTGTTTGAAACAGTAACATTGAACTTTCTTCTTATCCTTTCCCTTCTGATATCTCTTCTCATCAGAAGTTGAGGCTTCCTTCTGGAATCTATCACCACGTCTATGCTTCTGGTCCTTCTTAACAAAAGAAGCCTTCAGAGCTTGCTCATCTTCTCTCTCAGAAGTTCTCTTAGTCAGACGCAACTCTTGTGCTTCTAAACTGCTTTGCAACTCTTCTATTCTCATGGTTTCCAGATCTTTAGAATGTTCAATAGATACAATAATATAATCAAATTGAGGAGTAAGTGACCTTAATATCTTCTCTATGATTACTTGTTCAGAAAGAGTTTCTCCACAAGCCTTCATCTCATTAGTGATCAAAATCACTCTAGAGATATACTCAGAAACTTTCTCATTGTTCTTCATGTTGAGATTCTCATATTGCTTTCTCAGGGATTGAAGCTTCACCTTCTTCACTGATACGTCACCACCGTAACACCTGACCAGTATATCCCACGCCTCCTTTGACGTCATAAAATCAGCAATCTTCTCAAACACATTCACATCCACACACTGATGGATGAAGAACAACGTCTTTTGATCTCTCTTCTTCGTCTCTCTCTGCGCTTCTCTTTGTTCTTCCGTTGCATCCGCTGCAACCGGAATAATACACGCATTTGAATCATTCATCTATTCCAGTTTTTGCCTTCAAGAACTGGAAGTTTGGTATTCAAGTTGCTTCCACTCATCTTTAAATTTGTGCAAAAAAATTAGATTTCACTCACACTCACACAGTGTTTCCTAACCCACAAACAATCAAGAAAAATGTGATTTAACACAACTTTGTTTCCCAGAAACAAAATCAATCACACAGTTAGACAAACTCACGTTCACTCGTGTTTTCCTGTGTTTGGAACCAGAGCTCTAGATACCAATTGTTGGTGCACAAAGAATAAAGATGATGACAAAGAGAATAACGGCACAAAGATTAATGAGAGAGAATAATATTGTATATTCTACTTGCGTTGTTAATAAATGATAGTTACTACAAGACTATTTATACAAAAGAAAATTTGCCACCTAAGCCCTAACAAACTAAACTTAGTGAACAAGTTTAAGGTACAAACAATACAGTACTACAAAATACTAAAGTACCCTTACTAACTAAATAGTTAAGCTAACAGGACCAGAGAAGTAAAGTGTGGAGAGATTTTTCATTTTTTATTTTGATTGTACGTGGTTAATATAAATTCTGCAAATGTTACTCAGATTTATATCGATTTTCTCTCTGTACAATTTACTCAGAAAGAGAGACATGAAATCTGAGTAATCAAATTTGATTTTCTCTCGTGGAAAAATTTGATTCTCTCTGTACAATATACCAAATCTGAGTAATCAAATTTGATTTTCTCTCGTGGAAAAATTTGATTCTCTCTCTTTACAATTTGCAGAAATTTGATTCTCTCTCGGATTTTCATTTTTCATTTTTATTTTTCATTTTCTTGTCAAAAATTTTTCTGCAGAAATTTAAGAAATGTAAAATCGATTTAAACTAATCGTGTTTCATTTTGAAACTTTATTCCTCTCTTCTCACTGTCGTGCTAAATCTTTTTCTATCCACCATCGCGATTCCTCTCTGTGGAATGCTCCTCATCTTCGTGTATCATCACCGACAAGCGCTTCTACAACGTCGGGATTCCTTATTGTCGACGATGTCACATCCATTTCGAGCATCACAATTCTAGGGTTGTTTCACTTTCTATTGCGTGTTTTGTTACTCAGATTAAAGTGTAAATATTTATTCTTCTCCCCTACTTCACTCCATTTTAACCCTGCGTTGTTTGTTTCTGACAATTTAGAGTTGCGGAATCGCTAGAGCATCGGTCACGTTTGGAGTTGAGAAAGCCATCACCCATTCCACCACGACTAGTCTTCTTTGCAACAATCTGAACACTCGATAACTGATTTTAAGTTAGATTGATTATAATCTTAGCTTATTTTTGTAAACGAGGTGTTTGTTGAAATGCCACAATGAGTTTATTAGGTTAATTTTGAGTATAACTCGTAAACAAGGTGTTTGTTGAAATGCCACAATTGTAGAAACTATTAAGTGACTGTTCCTAATTTTTCATTAATTGACCAAGAGAGAAGTCATTGATGAAGAGGGATGGCTGCATACCAGAGATATTGGAACATGGATAGTTGGTGAGACATCAGTGTATCACCATCTTATTAATAGTCTATATTATTTAGCAAGTTTCATTCTTTTTAAAAATTTTAAGTTGTTACTGAGATTGCTTAACTTTAGAAAGTTTCTTTCCAAACCCAAATAAATTAGTAAATTAATTTAACAGTGTAATAAGGCATTGGAAGCACAATAAGATTCGAGGTGAAGTTCTTCTCGGGTTTGGGGTAGGATCTTTGCTTTAGAGATAAATTTGACATAGCAGTAGCCAAGGCAGTTGCAGAGACGAGAATATTAGGTACTATTATGGAATTCATGATAATTTAATACTTTATTGTGATGTTAACAGTCGTTAATTTGTTTGTTTGCTGATTTGGTGTTTGCTTCTTATTTGTTTTCGGGCTGAGTATTGTCTTATGTTGGTTCATGTTGGTGGAATGTTTATTGCTGCCAAGGGTCATGATCCTGAGAGCATCATTAAAAAGTTTTACTTCCTAGTATTGGGTTCAGTTTTTAATCTCTTTCGGTTAGTGTTTATTAATGCATGATTGGATGATAATGTAAGAAACTATACACCGATTGTAGATCTAGATTAAATCCTATAGTATTTTGTTTTTTCAGATTAAAAGTACATCTTAGTGTTCCCCGCAATTTGAAAATCTAAGTGTTCCTCACAAGCTAATTATACTCACACTTTCGTTGGATGGGAGACTTATGAGTAAATATAATTTTGGAACGGATCTTCTCTGTTTTCATCGGTCTTTGCATGTAAACTCTTTTCTGATAAGGATGGTTGATCACTGTATTGGGGGTATAGGTGGTTCAATTAATTGTTTAATACTAATGCTAGTTAAGTATGTTTTATTTATTTATTTTGACCTTCTATTTTGTGTTAACACTTTGACTTATGACACGCAAATTCAACTGTGTTTACCAAAATAATAATTTAATGTCAAATAGTTATAAATAAGAAGGCTTTAACAGTGTTTGGTCGTTTCCAATTCTAGAACCAAAATGGTTCTTGTATTTGGCTGTGTTTAAGGTCAAACTTCCTTCCTAGTTGCAATTAACTATTTGGATGTGTCTCCACCCGGCTTTCTTTGGAAAACCTGTATGACGGCTTAAGGCCCATTATGTGGGCATAGGGCTTAAGTAATATTTTAGTTTCTATGGTCTAGTAATTGTTTAACATGCTAACATTTTTATATAGGTGTGTATATGTGATAGTTCCTTTTAATTTTATTATTAGTCAAATCCTATGAAACACAGACCCCTCGAACACGACACTGATACTGGCACGACGACACCGGTAATAATTTGAAAAAATGAATTCTCATTTCGTGTAATTCTAATGAAAGAAACCTTTGAAGACATCCACTTCAAATTCTAATGAAAGAAGCTTATGAGAAAGGTAAACTTATCACATGTCATCATTGGTTAAAAATAGCTTATACATAAGCACTTATATAGTAAATTGGTTATCTAAATAGGCAACAACTCTGTTAAATATTGGAGAAATAAAACTAATGCATCTCCCTGTGTTTTTTATCGGCTGGCAGGGGTAATGTTCTAATGCGGCCAACTGCTTGAAAAAAAATACTGGTCAAGAAGGAGACTTGTCGATGAATATGGATATGGCTTCAAGCACCGGGCCTGATCCTCTAGCAAGAATACCTCCCAGAACAGGAAAATCAAGGACAACAATTATAATCCAAAGATTACTACGCATGCTGCGAATGTTGACCGTTATTGCTGCAGTCAACGTTCCTCTTTACATGATGTTGCTATTCAAGGATTGGATTGACAAGTAAGGATGAGATTCATATGTGAGTTATAGCATTCAGGTTTTACATTAAGATTTTGTGGAGAGTATCGCAATCTGAATTTCAATTCAGTACCGCACAAGGCCTATTTCTTACAGGATGCACTGTTTCTGTGATAGAAACTGATACTAAACGATAAAATTTAATAGTAATTACAATGAGTTTTCCAAGAAATTCGAGAGTCTTGGTTCTCTCCCTTCCAAGAATTCGAGAGCTTGGTCTCTCCCTCCTAATATCCACTCAATAACTTCCTGATAAACCCCCTTTGTTCAGTGTCTCCCTTTTATACACACCACCTAAAACTGAATAGACATAAATAATTACATAATTAATTACTGCTCTTAGCAGTAACACCCTTTAACTAGCACCCACTATCCCAAAAAGTAACAGCCTTGGCAGTAATTTTCCCAAAACTGATATAATCAATTTTGTCCTTTCATCTTATACCCTATTGGATAAGAAGTCTAACACTCTGCAGAGACATTTGGTTAGGAACCTGTCTCTGCGGATTTTCAGGATGGCCAACTTCTCCCGATTACATTTCAAAGTCGTTACATGTTATCAAATTTTTAATATCTCGGTAAAGTTGTTTCTCTTTCACCATTTCATCTGTTAAACGCAATTCGTGTTAGAATATAGAATCAGTAAATATGTTGAATTAGTTTCTTTTACTCTAAGAGTAACATATCATTTGCAAAGAATTCATATTTTCTCAATTTTGTTGATCAATATTTATTCTAGATGGAATTATTCTTCTATTTATTCAAATGTTTTGTTTTGAGAATTCTTTCCAATGACTCTAAATAGGAAGACAGGTTCCTACCAATGACTCTCAATAGAAGAGCCATTATGTAACAACACTGTAATGCCCACAAATTATAGAAACTACTACTGAAAACTATTAGTTAATCATTAGCTTGCTATAGGCTACTAGTATATTGACATGCTCAAAACTATTATCTGATTCAGGATTTCCAAAAAGAGATTGTTAAAGCAACGGAAACATTTACAGCTATAGGTTATAAGCATATTGAAACAGGTGAAAAATTAGTTTTTGTATTTTTTCCTGCAAATTTGTTAGGTGCCAAATTGTGTTAAAATCTAGTATAATTTGTGGCACCTTTCGACCGTTTTTATTGAGTATTCGTATAATTCCCTGTAATTTTAGATAATTATTTGTAGTTTATAATTTTAAGCTTTTACTTTATATTAATATGTGTTTTAGTTATGATTTTGTAGGTCTTAGCAAATTTTGGGAAGTTTTGAGCTTGTTTTGGCCATAATTGAAGACTGGTGGACAGAGCAAAGCACGCGTCGCGCCCTGTGCCAGATATTTTGTTGAAGCTTCCAACAGAGAAAAGCGCGCATGGCGCGCTTGGGCGGTTTGATCTACAAGTGACATGGCGCGATGCGCGCTGGAGGGCGCGACGCGCCCTGGACAAAAAACAGAATTACTATATAAGGAGCAAATCAGATATTTTAGTTCTTCTTGATCTTTTAGAGAGCTCAAAGAACCATTGTCTATTGTAGCAAACTGAGACTTGAAGAATCGAAGCTTTGATCGTCGATTAATCGCCGTAGATGCTTGTTGTTCTTCATCCTTACCTTTTTGAGCAAGCTACCATTTCTATGGTTAGCTAAATCTCTTTTGTATCAAGACAAGATGTAATCCTCCTTTACTTTTGTATGTTTTTCTTGTGAATATATTATGTATGAACAAGTGATGATCAATATAGATGGTTTAGTTTGTTTATTAAAGCTTTTCTATGGTATAAATGTTTGAGACATCAATGTTTGTATCTTGACCTAACTTTATCATCTATCAAACTATAAGTTGCAGACATGGATTTAATGTTTGATATTTACGTTGTATCGGTTTTAAAAACGTTATTTGTATTGTTTAAACGGTGGAGAAATCGGCGGTTAAACAATACGGTAAATTTAGCTATATCGTTGCGGACACGGACGGTATAGACGTCGATACATAATTATATTTATCGTTACGAGTTCATATATATATATATATATTTATAGGTTGACATACAAAGTTAGGTCGGTGAAATCGAATCTTGATACATTTTCTTAAACTTATAACTTTCATTAATTTAATCTTTGCTACTAAATTGTTGAATGATCTTTTGCAAACCCAAAACCAAAGTAACCTTAACTCAAGACAAAATAAGCTATAGAACAGCGGTGATATTGCAATAATCTCTATGGATACGATATAAGCGAAAAGTACTCCAATATACTCTTTCAACAAAATGGCGCCGTTGTCGGGGATTGTTGTTTAGATATTGCAAGCATTGCAATAGTTGTTTTGTATTGAGTCTTATAATTAATCTCTTATTTCTAAGTTTTTATTCCTTTTGTTTGTTAATTTGCTTGGTTAGTTTTTCAGATTACAGTTTATGCGAGGACGTGTACCTGCAGATCAACTCCTTTTTGATCCTGAGATTGAAAGGACTGCGTGTAGAGAGAATAGCAAAACTCATAGACGGAGACAAATAGCTAGGGAAAGAAGACAACAACAAGAAGCTTCTTCTTCTTCAACTCCGGTTGAAAACTTAGTTGAAGGAGAGATGGCAGCCGCGGAACCTAATGTTCCACCTCGAGGGCCTTGTGTTAATAGCCCTCGTTTGAATGCACAATTTGCTCGTGATAAAAATAATGGGAGGAACTCCGAGATGAAAACGGGGCTACTTCAATTATTATATTAAAATCCTTTCACGGGATCAGATCACGAGGATCCTTTTACTCATCTAACAAAGTTCTATGAGATAGCCAGAACCATTGGTGCTCCGGAGGCCGAAGAAGAACAGGTGTTCAGGAGACTATTTCCTCATTCCTTGATAGGAAAAGCTAAGGAATGGTATTTTGATCAACCAAACAATGTCATGACTAATTGGAATGAGTTAGAGGAGAAATTTCTTGATCGGTTCTTCCCGCATAATAGGTTCATAGAAGCGAAAACTTCCATTGCTGTGTTCTCACATGGTCCGAATGAAGCTCTCAATGAAGCGTGGGAGAGGTTCAAGTCTATGGTTCGAAAATGCAAGGGGCATGGATTTGATGAATTGACTCAAATCCACATCTTTAGAAATGAACTTCAACCACAACCGAAAACACTTTTAGATGCTACCGCGGCTGGGTCTTTGATGTCAAAAACTGCTGAAGAAGCAATTGCTATCATCGATAGAATGGCTTTGAATGATCATCAAGGGAAAAACAACCGTAGTACATCGCAAAGAAAGCCGGGAGTTCTTGAGTTGAATACGATTGATGCAATACTTTCTCAAAACAAGTTATTGACTCAACAAGTAGAATTGCTTACTCAACAAATGTCGAAACTCCCTCAACAAATCAAAGAGATACATGGGACCCCTACTAAAAATCAACAAGTGTTGTGTTGTGAATTGTGTAGGGGTGATCATCAAATTGGTTATTGTCCTCAACCCGCCGAAGAAGTGAATTATGTTTCAAATCCTAAACAAGGATATGGTGGGCGACAACAACAACCTTACAACAACAACCAAGGTTACCAACAAAGAGGTAATCAAGGTTATCAACAAGGATGGAGGCCGGATGCGGGTCCATCGAATCGTCAAAATCCTTATCAAGGTGGTTACAATCAACAACCTCAACAAACAAAGCTTTCAATAGAAGACACTCTTAGCCAATTCATGCAATTGTAAATTGCAAGCCAAAAGAGTACGGATGCGGCCATAAAGAATCTTGAAACTCAAGTCGGGAAATTGTCAAAATAATTTGCCGATCAAAATAAAGGTCCTTTTCCGGCTACTACACAAGAAAATCCTCGAGAGCATTGTAAGTCCATTTTAACTCGTAGCGGTAGAAATATTGATATGGGGGTAGGAGAAGTAGTTGAGGAAGACATTGTTGATGTTGAAAAAGATAGAGTGATTGAAGTAGAAAAAAATGTTGAGGGTGACTTAGTTGAAAATAAGAAAGAGAAAGAATTAGTTGAAAAAGAAAATCTTGGGATAGAAGAGGAAAAAGGAAAGAAAAAATTGAGTGCGAGTGAAAAGGGGAAGATGAAAGAGGATTCAATTCATTTAAAAAAATTGCCTTACCCTCCCGGTCCGTCAAAGAAAGAAGATGCAAAGCACTATGCTCGGTTCTTGGACATTTTTCAGTAAATTACAAATAAATGTTCCTATTTCCGAGGCATTAGAGCAAATGCCGATGTATTCTAAATTTATCAAAGACATCATCACCAAAAAGAGAAGATTCTTGGATCCTGAGGTAGTAACGGTGAGCTCTTGTTGTAATGCGTTAATTCAACGCACTACACCGATTAAATCAAATGATCCTGGACGGGTGACGTTGCCAATGTCTATTGGCAATGTTCATATAAGCAAAGGTTTGGTGGATACTGGTTCTAGTGTTAATTTGATCCCATTGTCTATAGTGAGAAGGTTAGGAATTAATGACTTGAAGCCAACTCGAATGACGTTATCATTAGCGGATAAATCCACAGCTCATCCTCATGGAGTTGCGGAAGACTTGCTTGTCAAGGTTGACAAATTTTGGTTTCCTGTTGATTTTGTTGTCATAGACATGGAAGAAGATCCTGATATACCATTGATCTTAGAAAGGCCTTTCATGAAGACGGCCCAAATGATGATAGACATTGATGATGGCTTAATGAAATTGCGGTACCAAGACGAGGAATTATGTCTTGATCTCTTTGAAGCCATCAAGCATCCGAGTGATGATGATAATTGTTTTAGAATCGATGCTACAGAAAAATCTATTATGAAAGTGGAGAATCAAATGCATTTGTCAAATCCTTTTGAGAAAACTTTGATGGAAGCTCTTGAAGTGCTTACAAAAGATCAAGAGAAAGAAATTGAAGGTTGCTTGAAAAATCTTGAGGAATGTGATGAGATAAATCCATTTGAAACTCAAATTGAGAATTGAAAGATGAGCCTATAGTTGAAGAGCCAAAGGTGGAGTTGAATGTGTTACCGTCCCATTTGAAATATGTGTTTCTCGGTGACAATTTCACTAAGCCGGTTATCATTAATAGTGGCTTGTCTAGCAAGGAAGAGCATCGATTGAAAGAAATATTGACAAAGAATCAAGGAGCAATAGGATGGGTTTTATCCGATTTGAAGGGTATTAGTCCGGCCTATTGTATGCATAAAATTATATTAGAAGATGATTTTCGGCCCGTGGCACAACCTCAAAGGGGATTGAATCCGACAATGAAGGAAGTTGTTAGAAAAGAGGTTGTGAAGTTATTAGAGGCGGGGATGATTTATCCTATCTCTGATAGCGAATGGGTGAGTCCGATGCATGTAGTTCCGAAGAAAGGTGGATTGACGGTTGTTAGAAATGAAAAGAATGAATTGATCCCTTCGAGAACGGTGACCGGGTGGCGTATGTGTATTGATTATCGGAGGTTGAACCAAGCTACAAGAAAAGACCATTTTCTATTACCATTTATGGATCAAAAGTCAGAGAGGTTAGCCGGAAGAAATTTCTATTGTTTCCTGGATGGTTATTCAGGATACAATCAAATAACAGTGAATCCGGCGGACCATGAGAAAACTGCTTTTACACGTCCCTTTGGCATTTTTGCTTACCGAAGAATGCCATTTGGACTATGTAATGCTCCTGCAACATTTCAAAGGTGCAAGCAAGCTATTTTCTCAGATTTGATCGAGAAGAGCATCGAGGTATTCATGGATGATTTTTTTGTGTACGGGTCATCTTTTGACTTGTGCTTGAAGAATCTTGATGTGGTGATGGAGCGGTGTATTGAAACAAATTTGGTTCTGAACTGGGAGAAATGCACTTTCATGGTGACGGATGGGATAGTTCTTGTCCACAAGGTTTCTTCAAAAGGACTTGAGGTCGATCCAGCGAAAATCGAAGTTATTGAGAAGCTTCCCCCCCGGTGAATGTGAAAGGCATAAGGAGCTTTCTGGGACATGCTGGGTTCTATAGAAGATTCATCAAGGATTTCTCCAAGGTCGCAAAGCCGTTGAGTAATTTGCTCAATAAAGGTACGGAATTTATTTTTGATGAATCATGTTTAAATGCTTTCCTAGAACTCAAAGAAAAATTGACCACCACACCCATAATTATCGCTCCAAATTGGTTGCTTGATTTTGAACTCATGTGCGATGCGAGCGATTATGCGGTTGGTGCGGTCTTAGGCCAAAGGAAGAACAAAACTTTCCATGCTATACATTATGCGAGCAAAGTTTTAAATGAGGCACAGGTTAACTATGCCACTACTGAAAAAGAGTTGCTCGCAATTGTATTTGCATTTGAAAAGTTTTGTTCTTACCTTATTGGTTCGAGAGTAGTGTGTTATACTGATCATGCTGCAATCAAATATCTGCTCACCAAGCCTGATTCAAAACAAAGGCTTATAAGGTGGATTCTTTTGCTTCAAGAATTTGATCTTGAAGTGAGAGATAAAAAAGGGACCGAAAATTTGATTGTGGATCATTTATCTCGGTTAGTGAATACCGAGGTAACAAAACATGAAAAAGAAGTGAGGGATGAATTCCCGGATGAAAAACTGTGCATGGTACAAGAAGTTAGACCCTGGTTTCCGGATATGGCTAACCACAAAGCATCCGGGTGGATACCAAAGGATCTAACTTGGAATCAAAGAAAAAAGTTTTTAAATGATGCAAATTTTTATGTCTGGGATGAGCCTCACTTGTTTAAGTTAAGTAGCGACAATCTTTTGAGAAGATGTTTCGTTGATGAGGAAACAAAAAGCATTTTGTGGCATTGTCACAATTCGCCGTATGGTGGTCATTATAATGGTTTGCGTACGGCCACAAAAGTCCTGCAACCGGGATTTTGGTGGCCTACTTTGTTCAAAGATGCTTACCACCATGTTGCATCTTACGACAGTTGTCAAAGAACGGGTGGAATTGGGAAAAGAGAGGAAATGCCCCTCCAAAGTGTTTTGGAGGTAGAAGTATTTGATTGTTGGGGCATTGACTTTGTTGGACGATTCCCTTCCTCTATGTCAAATGAATACATCTTGGTAGCTATGGATTACGTGTCGAAGTGGGTGGAAGCGATTGCTTCACCCAAAGCGGATGGTAAGACCGTGATAAAATTTTTGAAGAGAAATATATTTTCACGGTTTGGCACGCCAATAGTGTTGATCAGTGATGGTGGATCTCATTTCTGTAATGCTCCGCTTGAGAAAGTGTTGGAACAATATGGAGTGAAGCAAAAGGTAGCTACTCCATATCATCCACAAACTATTGGGCAAGTTGAGAGGACCAATAGAGAGATAAAGAGAATTCTTGAAAAAACCGTGTCTAGCTCTAGGAAATATTGGTCGTTGAAACTGGATGAAACCTTATGGGCGTATCGGACTGCTTTCAAAGCACCGATCGGTCTTACGCCATTTCAAATGATGTATGGCAAAAGTTGCCATCTTCCCGTAGAACTAGAGCATAAGGCATATTGGG
Source organism: Vicia villosa (assembly GCF_029867415.1). Lineage (NCBI taxonomy): Eukaryota > Viridiplantae > Streptophyta > Magnoliopsida > Fabales > Fabaceae > Vicia > Vicia villosa. The sequence continues at coordinate 165,943 of NW_026706198.1, read as the reverse complement.
CCTTGAAACTTTTAAATTTTGACCACAAGTTGTGTGGTGAGAGAAGAAAAATCCAACTTCATGAGTTGGAAGAGATGAGATTGCATGCCTATAAGTCAAATTCAATTTACAAAGAAAAAACCAAATTCTATCATGATAGTAAGATCAGATTGAAGGACTTTAAGGTAGGACAATTGGTGTTACTTTTCAATTCCCGGTTAAGACTTTTTCCGGGAAAGTTGAAGTCGAAATGGTCAGGACCGTTTCTGGTCAAAGATGTTAGAAGCCAAGGGGCTATTGTGATAGAGGACGAGAAAACTAAGCAAGAGTGGGTTGTTAACGGTCAGAGGTTAAAGGTTTATCGAGGGAGTGATTTTAATCGTGAAACATGTGTTTTATCGTTTGGTGATCCTTGATTGCCTTTAACCGTCGAGTTGACCGACGTTAAACAAAACGCTCTTGGGAGGCACCCCAAGTTGTATATAATCACCTTTGTATGTGTTATTTTTGCAGGTGGGTTTTTTTTGTTATCGTCGAGCCAGAACTGATCTACCGGTATTTTCGGGTGTGCTGGTAAAAAAGTCATTTTCTGCTGTTTCTGGTGTAGTGCGGTACGCACTCAAAAGCGCGCGTCGCGCGCTGTGTGAATTCAATACCCCCTTTCTTGCAGAGATGAGGGCGCGTCGCACGCTGTACTTGGTTTTGAAAAAAAATAATTTCAGTTTGGGCCCACCCATGCTGGGCCCGACCCAAACCGAATTTTAGAAGGGAACTAGGGTTTGGTGGTCTGTTGCCTCCATTCTTCTACTTCTCATCTTTGTCTCAAGAAAAAAGAAAAACACACACACACAAAGCTCTAAGCTTTTGCAAGTTCTTCCATTAATTTTTCGTCCCTCCATCTTCATCATCAACTAAGGTTTGTTCTATGTCCCTCTCTTTCCATTAATTTTGTTTTAGAAGCTTAGGTTTTTAGATTTAGGTATTTCTTTGAATTTTTGAAAAATTAGGGTAGAAAGCATGTTATCTCTGTAAATATTGCATGCTGGGACCCTTCGAAGGGAGGAGAAGCATGTTATCCTCTTCTATTTTGCAAAGAAATGGAGTATTTTTCTGGGTTTCACAGAGCGCGCGTCGCGCCCTATTCAGCGCGCGTCGCGCCCTGGGTTCAGTTTTGAATTTTTTATTTATTTATCCTGAGTGATGTAGTTTGGCATGTTTTGTTGTTAATGGTGAATGTGGACTGATGTAAGCTTTTATTGTGAGGTTTTTCTTGATAGTGCTAACTTGTTTCAATTTGTGTGTGTGTGTTTTGTTTGTTTTAATTGTGCAGATATGACACTTCTCTTGAAAAGAAAGAAAGCTTGTTCTGGTGAGGGATCTTCCTCACAAGCTGGCAGATTTGATATGTCAAAATTTCAGGGACCGGAGCAAGAGGCTAGGTACCATGATCTTGAAAGTCGTGTCGTGTGGAGCGAGCGCACGATAGTTCCTGTTGATCACGGCCACTTCTAAAGGGCGTGAAGCTCTTTGTCTGATACTTGCTGGGACAAATTGTTCGCTCCAGGAAAATTCTATCAAGTGGAGATTGTGACAGAGTTCTATGCAAACGCCTTGCCTCCGAGCAATTGGGTAGGCACTAAACCATACCCGTTTAAAACATGGGTAAGAGGTAAGGCTGTTGATTTTAGTAAAGATGCAATATTTGATTATCTTGACAATCCTTTGGCCTTGGTGGAAGAATGTGAGTACCATCCCAAGTGGAATAGAGGTAACTGGGATGTGGAGAGTATTAGAGAGAAGATTTGCCAACCTGGATGCACTTATACTTTGACTAGGTAGGGGTTGCCGAAGACATTTACTCGTAGTCAGTTGACGGAAGATGCTCAATTGGTGACCTCGGTGGTCCTTTACAACATAAGGCCACGAAGTCAAACTTCTTCCATCACCATTGATATTGCATGCCCAGTTCAGTGTGTTTTGAACGGCAATGATGTGGATGTGTCAAGGATTGTGGCAAATGAGCTGAAGAGAGTCGCCCTGAATGGGACTCTTCATGGCGATGGGGTAAAATGTAGACTGATTTTTCCTGGACTAATTATGGGTTTGTGCAGGAAGGCTGGAGTCAGGTTTCCATCTGGGGGAATGATTCCCATGGATGGAGTCATCGATGATATTTTTGCTAACAGGTATTGTCTTCCTGGTGGCCGTCCTCATGGTGTTGCTGCTAATGCACCTGACCTTCCTGACGCTGCTCGAGTTGTTCTTGTTGCTGCTGCACCACCTGCTGGATCTCAGTATGGTGACGCCAGTGTTTGGAACTATCAGATGCACATGGCGCATCAAAGAGCCTTTTTGTGTTTGCAGGATTCTATTCAGAAGTTATCTCTTCACCAACCTGTAAGTTCCAAGGATGATCTTTCTGCTTATGCTTAATGGCCTGAGGGCAGGCCAGATCCTGAGGAGGGGATGGAGTAGGATGATCCTGAGACTTCTGAGGAGGAGTAGATTTTATGTGGTTTTTATGGTTTTGTTGTTTTTAGTTTTTATGTTAGCATGTTAGAACAATTTTTTCGCTTTGTTTTTAAGATGTGTTCTATCCTTTTGGATGAGGTATTTTGAAAGGCTAAGTTTACGCCTTTGGATAGTTAACACCCTTTGGTGTGGTTTTTATATATAAGTTCAGTTTATTTTATTATCGCATTTATTTTTAAGTAGTTTTATTTTTAGTTTAGTGTTTATGTTTAAGAAATAATGGTTTGTGAAAGTTGTCCTGATGGTTAATTAGCTGGAACATGAATTTTTGTTGTCACGATGAATGTGGGTGATGCAAAACAATTTGAGTGGTGATGATATAAGTTGAAAATTGTACGTGCAAGGTACATCCTTTATCGTTTTCTTTATCAAGTACCTTTGACTCTGATGCTTTTAATTATACAAATTAGTTGTCATTAATTTCTGTTGGTAAAATTAGTTCAATTGTGAATCATTTTAGCCTAGATATAGTTGTGAGGAGACTTTCCACTGTATATATATAATTGTGCTGGATACCAGCAATATGCGTTTTAACTCGTTTTCCTTATGATTAATCTTGCATTTTTATTAAATTGTGTTAAGCATGAAAGTTATCAAGGCGTTTTGTTCCGCACTACGAGAATAACTTCCTATCCAAATGTAACCTACCCGGTGAGTGTGTGAGTTTTTTCTAACCACTTTGAGCCGTTTGCCAAGATTCTTATCAGTTAAGCTTGTGTTGTATATTGATCTCTTTACCGATTTTTGATAGAATCTTGATGATTTTATTTTTACCTTGAACTGTTGCCATGAAAGATGGTTAGGATTGATTCCTTTTTGCCTTAGAATAGGGAGCATTCTGAATTATGTGATGGTAATATACAAGTTGGGGAGAATAACATAAAGGTGTACATTGGTGGGGATAAGAAAAAAGATGTTACTCAAGGGGTATTAAAAAAAAGCAATAGAAGGTTGCTTGAAAAAAAATATAAATATAGTAAATAAAAAAGAAAGAAAAAAATTTGTGACCCTTGAGCAAGTAAGAGAAAGGAAAAGATGGAGAGAATAATATGGTAAACTTGGTTGGTGTGGTTGTGAGGATTGAATTATAAGCGAATGCTCTCTTAGGTTTTGACACTTTCGTTTCAATGGCCGTGAGATATGACACTTCCTTGTTAACCAAGCCAAGCTACAACCCTAAAGTCCTTTGTGATTCATGCTTTTACGCTTTTTATATATCTTTGGCTTAGATGAGTTCATAATTAATTCTGGATGTTTGCGTCATTGTATGGTAAGTGTTAGGATCCTCCATTTTTGTTCTCTCAAAAGAGAAGTGTGTAGGTGTGATTCATTCTTGAACTTCTGTTGCTTGTGGAATTTCTGACATAGAATTTGTATATAGGATTAGCATCTTTATCATGGTACTTTGATTGAAATTGGTAAGGATTGATCTTTGTGTACTTTTGGAATTTGAACCATTCAATTGTTCTTGTTTTTGCTTGATTGGTTCATTGTTGATATTTTGTGTTCCCGGTAATTTATCATTGTTTTGTTTGAGGACAAACAAGAGTTTAAGTTGGGGAGATTTGTTAGGTGTCAAATTGTGTTAATACCTAGTTTAATTTGTGGCACCTTTCGACCGTTTTTATCGAGTATTCGTATAATTCCCTGTAGTTTTAGATAATTATTTGTAGTTTATAATTTTAAGCTTTTATTTTATGTTAATATGTGTTTTAGTTATGATTTTGTAGGTCTTAGCAAATTTTGGGAAGTTTTGAGCTTCTTTTGGCTATAATTGAAGACTGGTGGGCATAGCAAAGCGCGCGTCGCGCCCTGAGCCAGATATTTTGTTGAAGCTTCCAGCCGAGAAAAGCGCGCGTGGCGTGCTTGGGCGGTTTGATCTAAAAGTGACATGGCACGATGCGCGCTAGAGGGCGCGACACGCCCTGGATAGAAAACAGAATTACTATATAAGGAGCAAATCAGATATTTTAGTTCTTCTTGATCTTTTAGAGAGCCCAAAGAACCATTGTCTATTGTAGCAAACCGAGACTTGAAGAATTGAAGCTTTGATCGTCGATTAATCGCCGTAGAGGCTTGTTGTTCTTCATCCTTACCTTATTGAGCAAGCTACCATTTCTATGTGTAATACGGTGAACTGACTTTTATATCGAAATGTCGCGGTTAAGCATGAGTCGCCATTGACTTTTATTTTATCCAATTTTAGGAAAGGCTAAAAGAACAGGAAAGACCTTTGAAAGATTTTGAGTTCGGGGGTAGGTTATACAAAGGGAAGGTGTAAGGCACCCTTTGCATCCATGGTTACCCATGGGCTCTTAATTGCTTAGCTCACTTGTTTGTTTGAAAAGTTTGAAGTGTCGTGTGTGAATAGTAAAAAGATTTCGTTAAGGACTTTAGCTTGTAAATAAGCGTAGCCTTGTTTTGAAATTGTTTTTGAAATAGGAGGTGTGAAAAGCATTTGATTTTTGAATTGATTGTAAGCAAGCAATTAAGAACTACCTACCCTAAGTTCGTCTTTCTTGTTCTTTAAGTCTTTCGGGCGAAAGGGTCTATCCATACCATGAGAAGGCAGGAAGTCTTTCAATTGGATGTTTGAAGGGTCATCGAGATATCGCTCGCCATAAGACTGTCCCTTGACATAAAGAAGGCAGGTAGTCAAAGGGAAGGATATAATAGTCATTCTGTTTAGGCATCATGCGAGGATACCTTAGCAATTGGGACAATTATTCTTTATGAGGCAACCTCGAGGGAGTTTCTATAACTTTGAAGGCAACAGGCAACATTGCTTTAGGTATCCTCGGAATCGAGGGACTTGACTATTTTTAGGCCACGAGATTAAGGCAACAAGGCAGCAAGAGAGGTTACCTTAAAGGTGTGTGGGTGCAACAATCATGTGGTTAAGTTCAGATATTTATCTTGTAATTAGTGAGCTATGTTAATTTTATCAAGGCTTGCACTCCCCAAGATTACTAACCACGCAGTTTTAAATTTGCAGAAATTAAAGGCAGGAAAATAAAAATCCTACGCTATTACAATAAACACCTGCAGGGATGGGGAAGTAAAAGACAGAAAATAAGAGGGAACAATAATTAAGATAAACCCTTGAATGCTTTGATCTTCCTCAAACTCTCAATCGACTCTGAAAAGGAAAATAAACAAGGGTTGTTAGTGTATTACATATTCAATGGCTATTAAGGCAAAACCTATTAAAAGGCAAGATAAAAGAAAATAAAAATAAAATGATATTTAAACCAGAGAAATTAGAAAACTTAGCTTTTTTTTTTGATCTGGCGTGGCGCGTAGTCGGAAGATCGTGATTAACCCTGAAAATTAGGCATGAAGAAGAGAAGTGATCAGTGCATTAAAAGATCAACGATAAGGGTTAGCAAAATAATTAGTGATTTTTATGGTGATAAATCATAAATCTTGAACGTTAACGAACAAACCTAAAAAATACAGTGATTAATGATCATGATAAAATCGGGATTTTAAGGCATAAAATAAATTAGCCAAAAATTAAATTGTTACCCCCAAAATTATTAGCTTAAAAACTAAAAAATAATTATGTTTAATATTATATATAAAAAAACGGGTTTTCGATTAAATATTAATGATTAAAATAAAACATTACTTAGTTAATATAAATTTTTAGAGAAATATATATTAATAAGAAAAAGAGAAGAAAAGGAATAAATAACTAAAAGGAAATTAAGTAATTAAAAATTAAAATTAAGTAAAAACTTAGCTATGGATCAGGTGTGGTTTGTTTCTTGAAGGTGTATCATGGACTGGCATTTGCTAGGCGTTAGATGGAACTTGGTGATGATCCAGTGGCAGGAAGATGTGGGGTGCACCGTAGTCATCTATGGGAGTGTTGTATCTGTGAGCATGATTAGCAGGCAAACATGCTCAAAAAATAAATGTAGAAATTTGGGATCGAACCCAGGTTCTTTGATATGCACACCTAATGCACTTGCCAATCCTGCTGCTTTTGATTCGTTGACAATTGATTATCCACAAACAAAATTATATAAAAACAGATATTAATGGAAAAGGTCAAAAGCAATTCAAATTGGCCCCGCGTCTTCAAACATTTACCAATGAAAAGGAGAGAGATAACATGATCGTGTTGACTGACCAATGGCGTTATTACATGCGTGTGGAGAGAGAGAGAGAGTCGCTTGGGAACACGCTGACTGGCCATTGGAGCTAGGCCACGCGTGATCAATGTTCCAAGGCCCCCACGTCATCGTCTTCAACCTTGGGCCATGCGGAATTACATGCGGAAATTGCTATGCAATTTCTTGCGGATTTTGCTATGAGTTCATATCTACCTACTGCAAAATTCGAAACCTGCAAAAAGCGTAGCGAACAAAGAAACCAAACGTCCAGATCTTATTAAAATTAACCCCTGAACACAAATATGGATGTCGTTTTGGCTGAAACTTCTTGGAACCATGGATCCGAGAGGACTCACGACTCATGCCCTAACAATGGCGTCGTGTGATACCTGCACTAAAGCTCCAAACTAATGGTTCAATCTTGTTCTAATCATCAACAGGAACTCTTACATGTAATTAGATTCCATTTAAACACACAAAATCGTGAGATACAAGATTCACGAATATATGCAGATATGGCAAACATGACATACGAGTTTCTATGTACAATCAAGCATGGCTAAGGATTCAAACCTTAGATTTCTTACCTTTGGAGATGAATGGGGCGATTGAACGACTATGAAAGTGCTTGGAGACTTCTACATGAATTTGTAACTTCCTTGATATTTTGCAACTTGGAACCCTAGCCTCTATCCTTCAATTTTTTCGTCCTCTTGCTTGTGGTATTGTTTAGAATATATAAGGGATTGGATTTAGGGTTAATAGAAACAGAAAAAATCTTGCTAAATCAATCAATGGAGATTTGATTGAAATGTGATTTTTTTAAGTTTCTAAACATGGCCTTGATTGATTTTCTTGAACCTCAACCTATGGGAACGAAATTTGTATGTTTTAATGAGGATATTTGATTGATATTTGTCTTAAAAACCAAGCAAGATCATATCTTTATTTAATTTATTATTTTATGTAATTAAATCATGATTTAAATGTGTAAAAATCATAAAATAATTAATAAAAATAATATAAAATTGAAAGATATGTTTTTGGGGCGTGGATGGGCTTAGGATAAGGTTTAGATAAAAAGAATATGGGCTCATTTGAAAATGTTTGGGATTTTGGACCTTTTTCCTTCATGCACACCCTCGAAAATCAGTGAATTTATACACTTTGCCATTTCCTCATACTTTAATATTTTTCCAAGTTCTTGGACTTTTTAGAAACCTTAAAGAGTCCTCTAACCAATGTCTTTGGTCTCATTCCAAAATAATTTTCCATGCTCCTTGTGTGTCCTTTTGAAAAAAATGACTTTTGGTTGACTTTTGAAAAGGACCTATAATGTTTTGGTCCATATCTCTCAAATGAAGCATTTTTAGACTTGGCATGTGAGAGACAAAATTGTAGAGAATAAAATTTACTTCAAATTGAGCTTTGGATGGGAAATTTCTGATGTTCCATGTGAAAGTTATGGCTAGTCAAAGTTCAGTTGACTTTTTCCTAGAAAACCCTAATTTAAAAACTCAGGTTTTTGATGATTTTGGAGCTTTTCTTGTTGAATCATGATCAATCCTTGATCAAATGATGAATGATACTTCATAATGAGGATGTTGGCCAAAAATCAGAAGTTTTGACTGTGGTTTGACCATATTTTGACTTTTAGATCAACCAGTCGATTATCGATCGTTTGGGCCGTTGAGTGAGCAATCTTTGAATCAGGGATTGAAACTTGGTATGAGGATACTTTCAAATCATATGAGAGGCCATGTAGTCCACTTGAGGTGTCAGAAGTTCAGATTCCTTGATTAAATCAGAAACCCTAATTCAGAGGCTGTTGTTTAGGAGAGAGACTGCATGCTTCTTTCTTGTGCGTTTTTGTGTATTTGAAAGTCAGATGGATTGAAATATGAATAAATATTTTGGGAAAATTTTGGGGTATGACACTATGGATAGCTAAATCTCTTTTGTATCAAGACAAGATGTAATCCTCCTTTACTTTTGTATGTTTTTCTTGTGAATATATTATGTATGAACAAGTGATGATCAATATAGATGGTTTAGTTTGTTTATTAAAGCTTTTCTATGGTATAAATGTTTGAGACATCAATGTTTGTATCTTGACCTAACTTTATCATATATCAAACTATAAGTTGCATACATGGATTTAATGTTTGATATTTACGTTGTATCGGTTTTAAAAACGTTATTTGTATTGTTTAAACGGTGGAGAAATCGATGGTTAAATAATACGGTAAATCTAGCTATATCGTTGCGGACACGGACAGTATAGACGTCGATACGTAACTATATTGATCGTTAACGAGTTCATATATATATATATATATATATATATATATATATATATATATATATATATATATATATATTTATAGGTTGACATACAAAGTTAGGTCGGTGAAATCGAATCTTGATATATTTTCTTAAACTTAGAACTTTCATTAATTTAATCTTTGCTATTAAATTGTTGAATGATCTTTTGCAAACCCAAAACCAAAGTAACCTTAACTCAAGACAAAATAAGCTATAGAACGGCGGTGATATCGCAATAATCCCCGTGGATACGATATAAGCGAAAAGTACTCTTGTATACTCTTTCAACAAAATTCTATTTACTCAGATAAGTCATGATAACATGTGTTGGAACCAATGTATAATTTTGTTTATTCACTAGTGATTTATGGGTAAATCTTCATAAATGATAGCTATGGTAGACAGGAACAGAACTTTCTATGGAGTGCTTTAGATATGGAGCAGAGAACAACAGCGATAACATATTGGCTAAGGCTGCGTCAGTTTATGGCGATGCTCGCAAACATGTGGAAAAGGAGCACGAAGAATTGAATCAACATTTATCTTCCCAGGTCAACTTTTCATATGTTGTCTTAGTGTATAAGTTTTAATGGAAGTTCAACACGTGATCTGTTAGAATTGTCAAATTGCTTTTGCAAAAAATATTTTTATGTTAGGGTAAAATTTACCAACTTCTCTTACGGTTTTGAAATATCATAGTGACCTCTTTCTTTGAAAACATATATGGGCCCCTTGTTCTTAATTCTCATTGAACATACACACCCTTCTGCACATGTTCTTCAAATATTTGTCTTGGATATTTATTTGTTAAGCTATTGTATATACATGTTCACTTGATTTAATCTCACTCATTCTCGATACAATTTCCATCATGTCAAAATCACACTGTCGGAGCTCCATGCCGTGTCATGAACTAGATGGCTTCAGCATGCCGTATCCGTAACAATGCAAGGAATCTGTTGAAGCTTGTCGGAGAGTATGGACCTAGGTGCAAGAGGGAGCTCTGGAGGGTTCAGTACGCTCTTAGTCGGATCTGTAACAATGAAAGGAATCTGTTGACCCTGGATGAGAAGAACCCTCGTTGGATCTGTAACAATGAAAGGAATTTGTTGACACTGGATGAGAAGAACCCTCATTGGATCTTTGAAGATGAAGCACTTTTGATGAGAATATTTCAATATGGTCTTCTTGATGAAACTCAGAACAAGCTCGATTATGTCTTGGCTCTCACTATTCAGAATTTTCTCGAGCGAAGACTTCAGATACTTGTCTTCAAGTCTGGAATGGCTAAGTCCATTCATCATGCTAGAGTTCTTATCTGGCAAAGGCACATCGGGTACTTCGATCTGAACTAACTTAATGTAGAATTTCGATTTGACCTTTTTATAAATCATGAATGGAAATTGATATTTTTTTCCAATTATACTGAATGTTAACGGTTCATCAGTATGATTTTTGTTTACATCTAATCAGTTTAATCTGCTAAATTTCTGTTTACCGACATGTTTTATAGTCTTTTGTCATCCTTGAATCACCTATTTTGCTTCTCCGTAACTATAATCAGTGGACCGGTGTTAATCATGGTTTTGGAAAAGGATAATGCTATTGCTAATTGGCATGCTTTAATGGGCCATACCAATGCAAGCAAGGCCAAGATTACTCACCCTCACAGGTTATACATGTTTACTAATCAAACTATTTGTCTATTTGTGTTTGCTTAATCAATTTCTCCATGACTTACTTATTTATTAATTTGAACAACATTGAAGCAAAATGTGGATTAAATACTGGAAAAAATTGTGTTCATGGTTCAGCCTCTACCAAATCTGCACAAAGAGAATTATTGTTTTTCTTCGAAGAGCTCACAGCAGGTGAATAATTTTACTAGAGAATTCTTCTTATGAAAAGGGAATATACTGTTCTTAACATATAGTCAAGAATGATGTATTTGTAGTAATTCTAACCATAGATTGATATATTTTGTTGAATACTGCTAGGGGGAGCATATAAAAATTAGATTTTTTTTTATTTTAAAATAATATTACCTGCGGATTTCCTGCCATTATAGTTTCCTGGGGATTTACTTGCCATTATAGTTTCCTGGGGATTTACCTGCGAACTTACCAGCGGAATTTACAGCGGATTTACCTGCGGATAATTCCTGCGGATTTTGCTGCTGATTTACCTGCGGAATTTCCTGCCAAAAATATTACCCAGGAAGGTTTAACCCGGGGACGAGAAGTCGCAGGAAAAACTGCAGCAAATGCGTTTCCTGCGGAAATTTAGTTTAATTCCGCAGGAAAAAAAAGAGCATTTCTGGTTATTTTTTTAGTGAACACAAACAATGATCAAAGTTAAAATCTACTATTGATGGATGTAATAAATTACTTTATTTCGCAGCAATGTTCTGATTCATTGAATCAATAATAATATTAAACTAATGAATAGAGAAAACTTCAAACCAAAATTAAGATTAACATTTAGAACTCTGCCACTACCTTCAGCCTTTGCCACACACACTTCTCCATCAAAACAGATTTCAGCATAAGGAAGTGGTTTTATACTTATTATTTTTAATGATTACCTTGATTATTTAATACTCCCTCCATTTTTATTTATATGCAAAATTTAACTTTTTATGTAACGCCCCGAATTTAATTTATTTAATTAAATTGATCGAGGATTTATTCATTGGAATTAGTTGAAGTCGAGGTTATCGGTATTATTCTAAAGGTGTAATTTGGATTAATATGTTAATTTGAGCAGTTAAGTTGTGGTCGGATTTATTAGTCGGATTAGTCAGAGAAGTACAATTGGGAGTCAGTATTGTTAAAGTTATGGGTCGATGGTAAATGTGGAATATTATTGGAAATAATATTCGGTTATGTTGTGTGATTATTCAATTATGTGTGTTATTTGGCTTAATTGAGTAATTAAAGAGAGATTATGACTTGGGCCTAAGTGAAACAAATATGACATAAGAGATTGGATTGTGGGTTAAGCCCATTAGTAAGAATGGATAGTAAGAGTTAGGGTTTTAGAGGTTTGGCCTCATAACTCATTTTGGGGAGAAAGAAGAGAAAGAAGAGAAAGAAGAGAAAGAAGAGAGGAAGAGAAGAAAGTTATGGCATGAAGAGAGGGATGACTACATTGAAGTGAAGCTTTTGCTAAGGTAAGGGTGGGGTTCTTACTCTCTAAGGGTTGGCATGATGATGTATATGGTGGGTTAGATTGTATGTTATTCTCCATGGAAGTTGTGTGTAGAGATGTTAGGGTTTATGAACAAATGTGTAAATTGATGATTTGAAATGTGTTTAATTGATGCTTAATGATGTTGTGATGTTAGAAGATCCATAATATGTGTTGTATTTGTGTTTATAACATGTATTCTGTGGTTGTTCGTGATGCTTGGTGTTTTCCAACTTGATTGGGTTGAGTTTAGGGGTTTTGGGATGAGATTCGTATGCTGTTTTCGTGTTTTGGGGGGTTTTTGAAATCGCCAGTTCGCGCCGCGAACTGCTTGGCAGAAAGTTAGGAATTTTTGAATTCGCTCAATTCGCGCCGCGAACCCTGTTTTGCAGAACTTTTTCTAAACTTTGAAATGATGTAACTTTTGATCCGTAACTCCGTTTTAGGCGCCGTTCGAAGCGTTGGAAAGCTAACGCAATTAACTATATCATGATGCAATAAAATGAATCCATATGATATAGTTTCCTATTATGTTTATTAGGATTAAGTGATGAACTATATTGTGTTAACATGTGAAGTATGTTCTGTGCTATGAATCAATGTAACCATCCATGTTGCGATATAACTTGATGTATGTTTTCTTATGATGATACAATGTTATTGAGATGATGATAAGTACCTTCCTTATGATGAATGAGATAGTGATGTATGTGATGATATGCATGATTAATAAAGATGTTGTATGCTACATGCGATTAATTGTGCATATTTGACGTGTATGAGTCGACGATGATGCCATGCGTTGACTTAACAATATATATGAAATTGAATATAACATATTATGATGATTACTTGAATTAAGGAATATGAAGAATTTGTTGATGTTTGTTGTTGATGTGCAATATAATGAATTGTTGTTGTTGTAACATGATGAATTGTTGTTGTTGTTGTAACATATTGATGTTTGTTGTTGTTGTGCAATATGTTGAATTGTTATTGTTGCTATAACCTGATGAACTTGTCGTTGTTGTTGTAGACCCTATGGTCACTATTAATAAGTTGTATTATGTTGATAAGAATTAAGTTGAATAGATGTTGTATGTCGATATGATGTGATGATGTGATTGAGACGTGGTACGGTTATTGCCATAGAACCTTGGCATTGAGTTGATGTTGTTTAGTTGATGTGGTTATGTTGTTTAAGTTGATTATGTCGTTCAAGTTGATTATGTCGTTTAAGTTGATTAAGTGGTTTAAGTTATGTTTGTGGATGTGCATAAGTTTGAGTCACATTCGAGTCGCATTTGAATTGCATTTGAATTGTGTTTGGATTGTTGAGATGACGAGGTGTTTTGTTGTGACGTATTTGATATCATACTTGTATATTTGAATATGTGATTAATGAAATCGTTGCCGTGTTGAAAGTTGTATATTATTGATAAGTTGTTTTGCGATGAAACTTGTTGTAAGATGTTATGTGATGCGAAGTGGTGAAATTATGTATGATCTATATCTCCTATATTATTTATCATGCATTCTTTTTTATTGTAAGATATCTCACCCATTTGCTGATATTTCCCCTACCATGAGAAATGGGCAGGTACTCAAGATTAGTCGTGGAGGTCCGACGTTATTTATGTGAAGTCTTTATGTTGCTGTATGGAAATTCGAGTTGGTGTCCATTACTCTGATACGTAGCACTCGGGGGGATTAGTCGTTGTTATATGATTATTGTATTCCATGATGACATTTGTGTTAAGTTGAATTGAAAGGTGTTTATAAGTTTAAGTTGTAAGTGGTGAATGAAGTTTTGTTCCGAATGCTATGTATCTTTATTAAATGCAATATAAGTATGTTTGTTTGGTTAAGTCGAATTGTGACATCCCATCGTTTGATGAAGATTTTTAAATGCACTCTGATTTTCGCTTATAATTGCGGGGTAGATTTGGGGTGTTACATTTTACATTTCGTTGAATAAATAAAGTATTTAGTCTTTATATTATCCAAATACAATAATTAATCTAAAAAGTCAAAATTTGTTTATAAATAAAAATGGAGAGAGTATAAATTATTTTTAAAAGTTGAACTTTTAAAATCCCTACCATAATAACCTTCAGGATCTCTATTCATGTGTTTTTGGAAATATTCATTCCTAAAGCCCGTGTGACTAATATTACACTTATTACACACTAAATTATATGAGCAAGAACATGGTAATGGCAAGGGTCCCAAATAATATATATTATGATTGGAAACATGCATAATGAAATAATTAAAAATTAAGCCTTATAAGAGGATTAGACCAATGGCTAAAACTTCAATTGCTTTCATGAGACTAAGCCTTATAAATATATTGGCATTAATTTAAATTTAGGCTTACATAGTCTGTTGGTCTATATGTTAGCGTGTTTTTGGTTTTCGTCCCTGTAACTAATTTTTTTTAGATAAAGTTCTTAAATATTTTTTTTTTTGAATTTAGTCCATAAAATTAAAATCCACAGAAAAATTTAAAGGTTTATAATTAAATTTTTGGTCTAATATGGTATTTATATTACATTATTTTTACTGATTATAAGTTTATATTTTAAAATAAGAATAATTATTTTATTAAAATTATTATTTTTTAAATCATGATATGTATAATAATGAAGTTTAAAATAAATATTAATAAATGACCTTTCTAGTTAATTTTTTTTCATGAAAATACCATTAAAAAAATTCTATTTGGAAATAATAATCATAATAATTTTATTTTTATAAAAATTTGTTGATTTATAAATATCAACAACTTGTTTACGTTTGAAAGAAAATACAATAAATGACGCTGCCAGAGATTAGCCCTGGACCAAGAGCTTGGACCCATGTAGCTTAATAAGTAATTGTTAGTTGAGTTACCCCCACTCGCTCCGTAATAATAATAATAATAATAATAATAATAATAATAATAATAATAATAATAATAATAATAATAATAATAATAATAATAATAATAATAATAATAGAATTTATATTTTTATCTTTATGTACACGTATTTGTTGCCGATATTTGTTTTTCTTATTTACTTTTTCTGTCTCTATTTTGAAAAATACAAATTTAAGTTTATTATATTTCTTCATATTTGTTTGGAAGCACTTTAAATTATTTCAAAGTTTTAGATTTTATTGAGAGATTTGGTTGCTTTATTTTGTAGGTTTATTGATGTTCTTACCAAAAGATCTACCATTGATTGTGTAATTAACATAACTTAACACGGACAATTACATAAATTAATAAAACAATAATAAAGAACAAAACTTAGACACTACTAGATGATTATGGATCTTTCAACATCTTGATTATATCGGCGACAAATTTAGCATTTGTCGCATCAAACAATATATGTCCCTTTGTTAGCCTACTAGGATATGTTCTCTGTATAACCTTTAAAGCTTCATCATTCTTCAACTTAATGTTATTGCATTTCATCATTCCTTTAATATCAATACATGGTGCAAGAAACTCGATCTTTCTCACCTTTCTATTTTTAGTGTGGGGCAAAAGATTATCCAATTTGGATCTCAAAACAGCGAGATATATGGTTTTATAGGGAGCCAAAAGTCAACACGACATTTGTGTCTTGAGGGAGCTGAAAATCGACAGGAGATTTCACGCTGTTGAAGTGCACAACTACCATATATGAATATTGTGACATTCTAACATGTGTTTTTAACACCATATGATCCCTATTTATACAACTTTCAATTCGTTATGGACATCACAACATTGTCGTTGCAAACTCAACCGTACAAAATTGTCGGCAAAAGCTTAAACTTGAAATTTTAAACTACCAGATATTTCGTAATCCTTCTAAATATTTAGTAATTGCATGAGCTTTTTTAAAAAAACTGGTAATTTCACTCGTCCAAAATTTTCAACATTTTGGGAATAATCCAGTAATCCATGTTGTTTTTTAAAAACCAGTATGTTTTTCCACACACCGATTTTTTAATAAAAATCATTTAAATTTACAAATAGGACATTTAGCATAGCTTATTGAATTTTGGGTTAATGAACTTTTTGGTCCCTCTAAATATTGCAGATTTCGTTTTTAGTCCCTCCAAAATTTTCCTTTAAGAAATCGTCCCTTAAAAATTTTTCGTCTAAACTATTGGTCCCTAACGTCAAATTTGCTAGAGATTAGCTACGACTTTAGCCACTGATTAGCTACGAAATTTGACGTTAGGGACCAATAGTTCGGAAGAAAAATTTTAAAGGGACGATTTCTTCAAGGAAAATTTTGGAGGGACTAAAAACGAAATTTGAAATATTTAAAGGGACGAAAAAGTTCATTAACCCTTGAATTTTTATGTTACTACCATATTTTTTTCTTTACACTACCAAAATTTTCATGCGCTAATTTTGAATAAAAATTTGACAAATGATATTTTGGGTAATATGAAATCTTAGAGGGTGGCAGGTGCAACAATCTTAAAACCCAACTTGTAATATAAACAAAACATGCATAAAAGATACATCACATAGGGTGTCACAAACTCACTTCATTGTCACTTGTTCGTCAATATTATACTCACGTGGTAGAATTAATATAAATCTTAAACAACTCATTTTAGTCTCGTAATAAATAATTTTATTTGGACAAAACTTCGATTCAACCTAGGAAATTTAACTCATAACAACTTAAATGAAATAGAACATAAAAACTTCATCCCTACCGATGTTACAATATCACAGAGACGTCAAACTAAAATAATTCAAAGCAATAAACAAAAGAATGAGGCCTCACGCCATCCTCTAGCTCACATGAAAACTACTCTTCTACCTAGTCACCAAGCACATAATAAATCACAACAACAATAATGACGTCACAATGCATATACGCGTTCAATGCGACCGACACCTCAACTCTAATGCATGTGATACCAATTAGACATCAGAGGTATGTTCCTGATCTTAAGAGTGCGATAGTGTTGATAGATTGTGTTTAAGATTAATATAAAATCTTAAAATGGTTTCTTAGGTTTAGCTTGGGTAAAAGCTATGAATAAGCCTATATAATCTAAATATCATATTTTATTAAAGGTTTTTGGGCATAACCTTCAAAAGCTCAAAGTTTATAGTAAAAACCTCAAGAAGAACCCTTACAGAATGGACTAGACCAACGTTCAGCCAAACTTGGATAATCTCTGGTGCAATCTCTCAAACTCTATCTTTTACTTTCCGCTATTTACTTTCAACAATTTACCCTCAAACCATTCTTTTGCTGCAAACTACTCTTCTAAACAATTAATAATATGATCTTAATCAATAAAATATTAAAATCTTCTTGAATTTTAAATACCATAATTCACCCCTTCTTTGTTTTGGGTCACTTGTCTAACATGACATTGTACTCCTACAATTTTAAGTGTTATTAACATTTAAAAAAATCAATTTTAACACACTTGAATCAAGCACATTGACATTAACATAATTTAATCAAGAATCATGTGGAAGATAAAGTTGAAAACCTTAAGCATGTAGCAATTGATAATCAGTTAGACAATATATTCACTAAGGCCTTAGATGCAACCTTTTTTGAAAAGCTTAAGGGCTCTCTTGGTATTCGCATATATGAGCAATTATAGAAATTAATGCAACGGAGGTATCAAGAATAAAAATATATTCTCTCTCTCTCTCTCTCTCTCTCTATCTATCTATCTATCTCTCTCTCTCTCTCTCATTATCATTGTTGCACGACAAATAAGGTAAATCATTCCTATTTTAGTTTCTACTCATAATTCTTTCATTCTCTTACGCCTCAACATTTGTTTCTCCATATATTGTTCACTATAAACATATGTTTTTCATCCTTCAAATATCATATATTACTTACACCTAAAGATTATCTCAAGGTGAAATGTCTCAATTTATGAAGAAAGTCATATTGCTATGTTTATTGATGTTGTTATCAATGCACAAAATCCATGCAATTCGTGTGAATATTGTCAACTCGTTAGAAGGTAATTTAGATTTGACTGTTCATTGCAAATCTGGAGATGATGATCTTGGAAAACATGTTCTACGTCATGGTCAGAGTTATGGTTTTAATTTTGGTGAACATTATTTTTTGAAAACTTTATTCTTTTGTGGCTTTGGATGGAATGGTCAATTGCATTGGTTTGATATATTCAGTGATAATAATAGAAGAACATCTGATTGTAAAACATGCGATTGGAAAATATTGAAAGCAGGACCATGTCGAGTCCTAGGATCACGATTAGATTGCTTTCCGTGGAATAAAAACTAATAGTATGAGGCTTTTTTTAAGTAAATACTGTTCATGGAATAGAGAGAAAGTAATGTATTTTCTTTAATATCTTTTGTAGAACTTCTCATTATATATATATATATATATATATATATATATATATATATATATATATATATATATATATATATATATATATATATATAATATCTTTTGTCACAAATAGTGACACCAAATATTATACTTTCATTCGTTTATTAATATTTAATACAATTATTACATAAAATGAGATTCTTTTTGAAAATTTTTCATTCTCTTTCTTTATTCTTTTCTTTCTTTCAAAATAAAAAATTTACTATTTATATTACATTTTTGATTGATTATAAGTTTATATTTTAAAATAAGAATCATTATTTTATGAAAATTAATTTTTTTTAATCATGATATGTATAATAATGAAGTTTTAAACAAATATTAATAAATGACCTCTCTATTTATATTTTTTTCGTAAAAATACCATTAAAATAATTCTATTTGGAAATAATAATTTTATTTTTATAAAAAATGTTGATTTATAAATATCAATAACTTGTTTATGTTTGATAGAAAATACAATAAATGGCGGTGCCAGGGATTAGCTTTGGACCGAAAATTTTACGTCATACTCCTATTATTATCCCTCTACTCCTACATTTTTTAAAATATTCTAATTCTTCCTGTTTAACTCATCAAATAATTTTATTATTTAATATTTACCATTTCACACCCCTACCAAAGTGCACCTGATAACTTGCAATTAAGTTTTCCGGTTTGTAATTTTTCTTCACTGGATAACTTGCAGTCAAGTTTTCCGGTTTGTAATTTTTCTTCACCGAATAACTTGCAGTTTAGTTTTCTGGTATGTGTCATACCCTAATTTTTGACCCCCCTGAGATGACATATCTTCAGGATTTTCATCAGGTCAAAACAAGTACCCAGAGCAGTCACTTCTTCATCTGGCATTTAATCAAGGATGTTCAAAGACAAGAAAACTCAGGCAAAGGATCAATCAATAGAAGGATTGGTCTCTAACACAATCATAGGACTCAAAAGCTTCACTTTTATATTCACCTATGATTGATTAGACACCCAGTCATCTGAGTACAGGTTTACTCAGGTCACCAAACTAGGGTTTTTGAGCCTATCAAGGACTGAAATCAGGGATCACCTTTGGGAAACCCTAAAAAGCCCCAGGGGATCATTCAAAGACATCAGTCATCTTCAAATAGCTCATATGACAAGATCCACTGGACATCACACCTCAATTCAAGGCCTACAGTCATCATTTTCATCTGGTCGACAATTAGGGTTTTTGACCTAATTCACCAGGATAGTTGACTTTTAATCAGGACATGGATCCAAGACTCAAAGCATGACTCAAGAGCTCCTATTACCTCAATATAATCCATTCACATCACTCATTTGAAGAGGAGATTTTGATTCATCACAAAAGTCCAAGAATTCACTTCATCTGAAAAAGTCAACTGCACAGGATCATCTTTGACTTTTTGGAAATTTTGGTCAACCATGACTTTTGGAGTTTTAAATCATCAATATATGATATTTAAAGTCATTTGATCAAAGAAAATCAAGAAAATCAATCAAAAGTCAAAAGTTTGACTTTTCATACTTAGAAAATTTTCTAAGTGTTTTCAAGTGATTTTTGCCAAACTTTGGAAGGGATTTTCTCAAAATTTCACCTACAAACTGAAAAAAACTTCCAACATGAAAGTTGTAGATTTTGATCCAATAAACAACTTTGACACATATGATGTTTTGGCTAAAAATCAACCATTGAAGAGTTATGGAGCTTCAAAGTGGCTGCCTTCACAAAACATGCAAGAAAACCCTAGTTTTCTTCAAACTTCATGGGACTTTTTCACTAATTTCCCTAAATAATTTGGGCAAACACTAAACTAATGAATCAAAGTACATATTAAGGGCTTTCCAAATTGTGCTCAACCTCTCCCAAATTCATTTTGAGCTAAGAGATATGGTTGATCAAAGTTAGGCACTTGAAGTGAAAATTATAGGTCATGTACAATTTGAAACTTTGCAATTTTGTGCAAGTGACTCCTCTAAATGATGCTACCCGACCTCTAATGCATCTGAAAACATGCCATACATCCAAATTCATCATTGCATAAGGATTAGAGAAGATTCCCAAAAACAAAGGCATGTGATTATGTAATGATTGCATTTTTGAATTTATGGCAAATGGTGAATCATCAAGGAATCTTGCTCTAAGCCAATTAGAACTCTCCTCTTAATCAGAAATGTTCCCTAAGATCATACAAGATCAATGGTTGGGGAAGCTAGCTCGAAAATGCATCATTGCATTTGGGATCTTTTCAAATTTTCTTCATGGCTAAGAAACCAAACTCACTTCACTAAGCAAGCTCACTATACACAATTACTTTGAACCAATTGCCTATAAATAGAGGGCTCTTTCTCATTCAGAAAACACACCAAAGCAACCATATTCCTTGCTTTCTCTTTCTCTTCTCATGCTTATGGTTTTTCAAAGTTCTTTGGCAAGAAGCATCGTTTTCTTCAAACCAGAGCTTATCTTTGGAAAGTAAGCATTCTAACATCTCAAGGGGGCTCATTTGAGGTGATCCAAGCACCTGGATCACTTCTGTAGGTGGAGGAACATCATTGTTGCTCTCACTTTGGAGCAGTTGCAGTTGGAGGTCCATAGAGCAATTCAGAAGGTTCCAAGCAAGGCCAAGCATCCAGACACCTTCCTTAGGGTGTAGTGAAGCTATTCAGATGGTCGCAGCTCATCTGTAACTGCAGAATCGTCATCCTCCATGTTCACTTGAAGCTCAAATTGAAGGAGTCGGGTAGAGCAATTCAGAAGGTTTGAGGTCACAACAAGCATCCAGTTAGTATCACTGAGTCTCAAGGAAGCTTTTAGGATCATTCATACAAGCCCAGGTGCTCTCTAACATCCTCACGATCTCCATTTTCAGAGGTAAGTTTCTCAACTCCACCTCTTTAATTTGTGTATCTTTTTGGTTAAAACTCAACGCCATTTCATTCAGCATCATAAGAGGATTAAAAACCCTCTATCATCAGTCATTTATGCTTCAGTATAGCCACTTAATTTAAATTTCAAATTTTAGGGTTCTTCACGTATTTTAGATAATTCAGTAGATGTAGTTAATATAAATTCATATTAGTTACATATTTAGAATCGTGAGTGAATTTAGAGCAAGTTTGGTCTTTACATCTTTGCAAATGGTTGAGAAATGAGCAAGTTCACAAATTCAAAATTTGAGAGCTTGAGGAAGAAGACGACCATGGCTATGGCGCGCAAATTTCAAATCTCTGGGCAAAGTTTATTTTATTTTCAATGGTAGGCGTTTCCTAAACGAATGAATAACTTGCCCCAGTGGCCTCACATGCGCTCTTAGTCTCCTCATGCCTCAAGTCTGGGGTTCGAATCCCCCTCGCCCCAGACTTTTTGATTCTTTTATTTTTCAATGATTTATCACTTGTTTTGAAACATAACCAAATGGGTGAGTGTTATAATCACCAAGCGCGCGTTGGCTCAGTGGTGTTATTTTGAGCTGATGACTTAGAGGGCGTGTGTTCAAACCTTGGAGGAGACAAACCCAATTTTTTACCACTATTTTTCTTTGTTTTATTCACAAACTTCACACAATTATTTAACCTACCAAATAAATCCATTTTCACCTCATTTTTCACACACTTGTTATTTAATATATCTATTTTGTGAATAATCAAAAAAATCATAAAAATATTATTTATTTCATATATTTTTATTAGGTTTAAAATAGTATGTTTTAAGTGTTTTCTTAAATACTTTAAATATATATACTCATTTTGTTTTAACCTAATTATTTTGTGAATAATTTTATGATAAAACCCTAATTATTTAGGTCTTAATTAGGTATAGATCTTTATCTTTACCTTAATTAAGTTGACTTTTTGTCAATTTTCAAAACTGTCTTCAATCTCCGATTAAACATATGATTAAGGTTTTCAAACAACAAAGCCTTATATCATTTCAAATCTTTTTCCAACTGTTTTCATAAACAGTAAATCATTTTTATCTGGGCCTCTAATAGAGTGTAAGTCCCATCCCCTTTTCATTTTATTTTCAACTCTCAAATACAGTCAATAAAACTGTTTTCACAACAATATTTCATTTTCAATTGACTGTTTCTCATTTCCAGTACTGTAAAGTACTGGGCCTCTATTAGAGTGTAAGACCCAACACCTTCTTTCTTTTCATAGTTTGTTTTCAAAAACTGTATTTTCAAAATCTCCTTTCTGTTTTCAAAACATTCTTCTGGTATTTGAAGGGCATTATTCCCGGTGAAACTCTTCAGATACCTATGTGACCTTTGTCCATCTTCACTTCTTCTGTTTTCAAAACCCTTAACTGTTTATAATAAGTATTCAATTGTTATCAACAAAACAAAAAAAAAATTACGGGTAAGGATTTGTACATACTTCTTCAAAGGCCTCCACTCCATCCAGGTTAGGCTTTACAAGCTTTCAATTTACAGTCTTTATTTAAATTACTATCAAATATAGAACTGTTTATATATATATTAGAACTACGTCTGAGTATAAACCTTAGGACAGTTAAACTATATATATATATTATAGGAATATGGCCTAGAATTGAGAATGTCTTCCCGGTGAAGGCTCTTTCCTAATTAGAGATCTGTAGTTCAAACCCCCAAGATGAATTATTCCCGGTGAAACATCTTGGCAAAAACCTTAGAACAAAAAAATAGGACACATCCACCCAAAGAGGAATTATTCCCGGTGAAACCTCTTACCCATTTGCTTAAAGCCAAAATAAGTTCAAAACTACATAGCTTTCTCTTGTGCTACAACAAGGACCCTCGATGACCCTCGATTAGCCTCCTCTTGGACTTTGTACAAGGACCCACAGGCTTCTTAAAAGTATTTTCAGCTTCCTCTTGAGCTTGTATACAAGGACCCATCAGGTTTCTTATAAACATAGGAACAGGTCTTTAGTCACCTTTTAACATACCCTGGTGAGTTTCTTCCAATTTAAGCCAGACTTTAAACAAGCTAAGATTGTCTCAATTTCATATTGAGTACACTTTTTGGAATGAGAGACATGGACAGTCTCTGTCACCCTCATCTTCATCAATTTTCCTTAGCGGAGTCTAGGATCCATATTTGCTCATCACCAGCAAGAGTCAGCCTTAATCTTGGGCTTTAAAACAAGAAGTCTCCACTAGATAATCTTTCTGCTATTCATTTCAACAAAAACCCTGGAAAGGGTTAGCCTCCACACATTCTTTCATTTTAACAAAAACCCCTGGAAAGGGTTAGCCTCCACACATTCTTTCATTTCAACAAAAACCCCTAGAAAGGGTTAGCCTCCACACATTCTTTCATTTCAACAAAAACCCTTGGAAAGGGTTAGCCTCCAAAGTCAATTAATAAAAACCTGTTTAAAAGAATAAAACCCCTGGAAAGGGTTAGCTTCCAAAAAAAATCAGTCTTTTAATAAATAAATCAATCAAAAGCCTCAAGCTTGGGCCTCATGCAAGCCAGCTAAAAAATCAAATCTTTCAAACAATAGATAGACATAGCTCATCTTCATAGGTAGATATTTCTCTTATCTCACCACAAACAAACAATCATTTCAAACAATCATCATTTCAAACAATCATCATTTCAAACAAATCATCATTTCTCCCATTTAGGACACTGAAAGGCATGCTCTGGCAACACACCCAGACTTGTACAACCCTTTCCCTAATTTGGTTGAGAATCTTTCATTTTAGAGGCACAATGGCTGTCATACTTGATCAACCAAGTAGACTCCCCTCTTAATGAAACATCATTTTTTAGCTTTTCTGTCACTTTTAAAATGTTTGTGGTGGAATAGTAGAAATACCTCTCTGTAAAGATGATTTCATGTCTCTTTATTGTAAACAGAGATTTAATTCAAAGCTTCAACCTTGAGCTTCAAGCAAAGCACCAAAAATAAGTAATTTCCCTAGTTAGTTCCCCGAACTACATTAAGCTCTGACTTCCATTAGGGATATGTAGGCATGAGGTTCACAAGGAATCTCAGCGAGCTAATAAAATACCAAAAATAGTCAGTTTGTCTGTCTGTCTGTCTTTCTTTAAATCAATTTAATTCCTTCTCCTAACACAAAGGAGAAACTTTCCCAATCATTAGCAATAAACACAATCACAATGACACAGAGAAGGTTCCTGTAGAGTACTACGGATATGTAGGGTGCGTAAACTCTTCCCTATGTATAACCGACCCCCCGGACTCCAGAATTTCTAGTCTAGGTGAAATCCCCACACTTAGCAAACTCCTAGGGTTTAGTTGAGATCTTTTTTCCCCTTTCCTACTCGTAGGACAATAAGAAAGTTCGTGTGATATCGTAGGAAGAACTGAAACAAAATTCATCCCACTCCGGGCGCATTCTCCTTCCAAATTTCGCGTGAAGGGTCTAGCGTGCCGTCCTCCCAAGTGAAACGGGGAGGTAAAAAAACGACACCACAGTAAGCAATTTTTTTCACCGGATAACTTGCAATCAAGTTTTCTGGTATGTAAAATTTTTCTTTATCGAATAATTTATGCAACAATCAAAAACCTTGTCCTATAGTAAATAAAACTACGGCCTATTCTAAAAGACATAGTTTTTGCAACTTGGGAAATTGTATATCCCATGACTATTAGAATGGACCACGGTTTTATTTACTTTAGGACATGGTTTTTCATTGTTGCATTAACTCAAGTTATTCGATGAAGAAAAATTACATACCGGAAAACTTGATTGCAAGTTATCCGGTGAACACAAATTATATACCGGAAAACTTGACAGCAAGTTATCCAATGAAGAAAAATTACAAACCGGAAAACTTGACTGCAAGTTATTTGACGAAGAAAAATTACAAACCAAAAAACTTGATTGTAAGTTATCCGATGCACTTTGGTGGGGTGTTAAATGGTAAATATTAAATAATAAAATTATTTGATAAATTAAAAGGGTAGAATTGAAATATTTTAAAAAAAAAGTAGGGGTAGATGGATAATGATAGGTGTATAAGGTAAAAAAATTCCCTGGACCAAGAGCTTGGACCCATGTAACCCAATAAGTTACTGTTAGTTGAGTTACCACATTCGCCCCGTAATAATAATAATAATAATAATAATAATAATAATAATAATAATAATAATAATAATAATAATAATAATAATAATAATAATAATAATAATAGGTTTACACATATATTCTTATCTTTATGTACACATATTTGTTGTCGATGTTTGTTTTTCTTATTTATTGTTTTCGTCTTTATTTTGAAAAATACAAATTTAGGTTTATTATCTTTCTTCATATTTGTTTGGAAGCACTTTAAAGTATTTCAAACTTTAGATTTTATTAAGAGATTTGTTTGCTTTATTTTGTAGGGTTATTGATGTTGTTACCAAAAGATATACCATTAATTGTGTAATTAACATAACTTAACACATACAATTACATAAATCAATAAAACAATAATAAAGAACAAAACGTTGATAACCCTCTAGATGATTATGGATCTTTTAACATCTTGATTATATCGGCGACAGATCTAGCATTTGTCGCATCAAACAATATCATCAAGCCCCACACAACAACTGCACCGACTAATCCTCGCATCACCATTATGCAAGCAATCTTTGACCGGCCTCCATTGAGATTGATTGCTCCACCTGCATCATGTAGCGCCTACGGTCGTGTCCGCCGCCATCGGCACTGTCAGTAAGAAATTCCGCTGCCGCAACACCTTGATATGCCACCAGTAATTCGATTTTCACGTTATGTTCTTATTTGACTACTTTTTTTATTATGTTTGTTAAGTTTTGATGTTGCAGGCTATGGTAAGAAAAGCATGTTTGGTTTTTTTTTTGAAGAAACAGAAGAAAAAGATGATACTGAGAATGAACAATCCTTCATGTGTTTTAGTGTTGTTTTTTGTGAGAATTGAATCGAGCTCTAATGGGTCTAAGAGTAGCTTCTAGTTCGATAGGACTTATGCATGAGGTTGAAGCTTGTTCGAATGCTGCTGTCGAAGTAGTGCGTCTTGTTGTCGAAGGTGTTCTAACACGTATTAGTCGATATGCTAGGGTTGTTAGTATTTCGAATTGGGCATGTTTGTTATGTACAATTGTTTAAGTTAGTTTGTACTCTAAGTTAGCTGGGAATGAATATTTGTGAAAATCCCATTAGTTTAGTATGTTAGATTTATTATAAATAGCATACTAGTCTCTCATCATTGCATACGAAAAATCCTAATTTAGGGTGAGAGATTTATTTATTATTCTTATAACACTTGAAATCTTGATTTAAGAGAAAGTAAAGAATAGCAGTTATAACAAACCCTTGTCGTTCTTCTTTCCTTTCTATTGTGTTCCCTAGTATACTCTGTTCTTGGCATCCTTTTCACAACAGTTTTATTATTAATTTTTTTTGGCACCTGTCAAACAGTAAGAGAAACATGACTTAACATCAATTAAAAGCACAAAAATTCCAAAATGCTCACTCCAGCCCAGTGGTAAGCCGTTGGAACTAGGAAGGAAAGGGTGTGGATTCAACTCCCACGACCAAGTTATAAACAAAAAGAATTAAAAAAAACTTGACATGTCATCTTTTTGATGATTGAATATGATGAAGATAAAATATGAGAGAATCTTCAAATGATAGGGGAATTCATGCAACTTTTTTATGGGTTTTTTCAAAAGTCAAGAAGAACTATTATTCAATCTCATAATCAACAACAACAATACTCATATCTCTTACTCGAAACAAAATTCTCTCTGAACAACCTCAAAACAAGGTTCTCTTTTAATCACATTAAAACAAGGTTCTCTCTGAACCATAAGTTTGCCAATGCAAGGCCAACACAATAGTTCTCTCTGAAAAATTCAACTCATACTCAAAAAAGTTTCTCTTTGAAAACATAACTCAATTACTACTCAATATTTATATTAAAAATCAAGAACAAAGTAAAATTATATTATTACCCAGCAACTCAATTTACATAACACTGATATACACATCAACTCTATAACAATCTCTACAACTCTAAAATAACTCAAAATACTCCAAAATACTCAATTGATAACTATTTCATATATATTCAACCGGTCTATTATGTAAACCTAGTTATTCAATGCTATTATCACGTATCACTCTTCAACACTGCTTATGTCTAACTGGTGACGTCGATTTTAAAGTATTACTTAATCGATGATATCTTAATCTATGAAGCAATATAATAACATTAAGACTTAATACAAGTGAATATCAAATCCAAACTCTATCTCTAGACTTTGATGTTTAATAGATGATGCTCTTAGGTCAAGACTTGAAAGATATTTCTCAATAATGATTCAAACCCATAAAATTAACATGAAAACAAAGAGAACATCAATATTGATTCATAACTAGTTCACATGACAATGATCAGAATAAGTACGTACAAATACGATTAATTACATCCAATCCTAATACGAGATATTTATCTACACATAATCATGGTAGCTTACTTCATAAGAAAAAATAAGAGATGAACAAGCATCAAAGTTGAGTAGTCGACTATTATTGTGTATTCAGCTCTGATTTCCTTGAATATGAATTTTTCTCATATTGTTGGTGTATTTATCTCTAAAAAATAATGTATAACCCTAAAATAATGAATTAGAAAAGTATTTATAGACAATTGAAAAAGAAACTTGCAGTCAACGCTGATAGGTTACGCTCTGTGCCACTATCAAACAAAATAGCTAAACCTCCCTAAATGGCGCTCCGTGCAGGTATATGGCTCTCAGCGCCCTAGCGTTTCTAAGGCGCGCTCAGCGCGAACCTCATTAGAATTTTTCTTTTTGATGGCGCTTCTCATGCACTCAACCCCATCTTGCAGGTATCTTTTGTTCGAAAATTGCATGTTAAAGCTATTTCTTTGTCTCTTGATAACGCAAGCTTCTCCAATGCAAACATACCTACAAAATGAGTTGAAAATGACTAATCTACACAATATTTACTTGATAACCCTCTAAAGCTAATATATACAAGAAAGTTGATGTTTTGACTTGTGAATCCAATGAATCAAGTTAATAAGTGTCACTATTTCATACAACTATTCAATATAATATGGCCCTTATCAATTCTCCCCGACTCAGTGAATGTTGCGAAAAACACAAGAAGGGGTGGTTTGAATTGGTTTTCTAAAAAAAAAAAAAAATCTTCTAGAAAAACTACTCACCGCAAACATTGAGATAGATGAAAAATGAAAGAATAAGAACACGTTCGAGTTTTACAAGATTACCTTTGAAAAGGTTAATCTTATCCACCCGCCAAGGTGATTTCGTGTTACAAAAGAACCTAATCCACTAATCTTGAAAGATTACAAACAATCTCTAAGAGTCTAGAAAGACACCTTAGCCCTCTCAAGTATACAGACTAACAACCTAATCACTTAAGGAATACAAATCTCAATTGATTTACAATTGAAAGTGTTTACAAAATAGTGCTTCTAAGAAAGCAAATGAAAACAACTCTTATGAACAAATTCTAACACAACGAATGAGCAACAACTCTTGTGTTATAAAGATTCTTAGAAATAAATTTCTCAAAAAGGAGTGTTTAGAATAATCTCTCTTAGATTTTCTTTTTTCTTTCTCTTTTCTTTTCTCTTTAAAGATATGTCTGATGAGTTTGAAATATATTTGTATAGCTTAAGCAGCTTCAGTGAATGAGTAGTAAATTAGCAGTATTCTTCAATGGAGAGTGTCATATATATATATATATATATATATATATATATATATATATAGTGTCAAGAAGAAGACCGTTGAGAAGGACAAGACATTCCTTTCCTTTCCAACTGATGTAATGGATCCAAAAAGATTGTGGGGGACAAATAACACACAAAAATTGGTTCGTACATACATCCTTGCAGTAGTGGAGATGATACTTTACTATTGTACCATCTAGCTTCTAGCGCAAGTTTCTATTCTTTCTTCTTTGAAATGTACTTTTAATCTCGAGTAGAAAGAGCATGGAAGAGATCAAGTAACATAAACGTCCCAAGAGAGTTAAGTGTTTAGATTTGAATGAAACACCTTATATGAATGACGCGTCTTGATGTTGTCATCAAAATTAAAGATTGAATGCAGAACCAAATCTTGTTCTAACACTTAGAACTTTGTTTGTCTTCAAACAAGAGTCCTACAAACCTAAATAAACAAGAGAAATTTCTAAGACTTCACATGATCAAACAAGTTTTAAGAAAAGATGACAAAGGCATGGTTCAAAATTTTTAAAGCACAAGGAAGGTGAGACATACCACTATAGTAGAATCAAACTATAATCATGAAAAAAATTCTAAACACAAAACTAATGTCATACATTATAATGTTCAATTATGAATCAAACCTAGCACACTTCTTCATCAAATGATAAAGAACAAACTGAGGGACTTGACTAACACCAAAAATCTTGCTAGCATCTTGATCAACTTATGCACTTATCCAAACAAATCACAAAGAAAGAATAAAAGAACAAGTCACCAAGAACTTTCAAGGACTGTAATGCGTCTTGGTTAACAATGAAGGTTCATATCTAGAGATATTTGAAACAAAGTTACTAAAATCTAGAAGAGCATTCATTTTCACTCTTTAACCATTCACAACTTTATTTATCATTTCTCTTAGTTTAAATGCTACACCCTTAATTCACATTGTTTGGCGCAAAATGTTGCCACTTTTTCTTTCAAAACTTTTGCATTTCTTTTTTTCCTTTTCTTTTTATCTCTAGTTTGTCCCTAGATAGAATTTGGTCACTTGCAGCAACTTTTGACCTCTCTAGGCTGGAAACCTTGATGACGGAGAAGACCTTTCCTTATATCTTCTGAATCTTATTTTTCCTCAGTAGAGAAGACTGGTTCCATAATATTAGATCTTATTTCCTCAACAGTTATGCAACATGTGACTATTTCTTCAGCATATCTCATGTAGAGAAGGTTGTTATGAGATAGCAAGTGGGAGTCTCTTTGTTTGAGAAGCTTGCATGACCCAGTCAGATAGAATTTTTATTTCCATAGAAGATGGCTATCTCTTCTGCGTGTTTCCCGCAAAGAGGTTTGTTATGATGCAACAGAGTTTGCCAGATGTCTTTTTCCTAGCAGGTGGTTGCCTCTTTATTTGAGAAGCCTGTTGTGATTCATGATTAAAGTTGAGCTTGATCACCAAAAAATATCAGTCTCCTTATTTGAGAAGCTTGTTTGTTTATCATTTCTTGTTGGAATATTTGGTTAAAAAAAGAAACTTAGAGGTGTTCCAGGTTGTATACCAGAAATCATGGGAGGTTTATTACCCTTGCCAAGAGGAATCCTTGGTTAAAGAAGAAGCTGAGACCCGGTTTAGGTGGAAGACTAAATTTTTTGAGAAGTTTATTATCACAACATCCAGTTCACCTTCGTCTATGAGTTGGTCTAATCTTTTTGTTATACCATCTTCGATGATTGAGGATTACATTTCATTTTTTACCCTCGTCTATGAGCTGGTAATTCATTGTCATCTATGAGTCGGCATCATTTTTCGTTGCCTTCATTTATGAGTTGGAAGTATCCTTCC
Source organism: Vicia villosa (assembly GCF_029867415.1). Classification (NCBI taxonomy): domain Eukaryota; kingdom Viridiplantae; phylum Streptophyta; class Magnoliopsida; order Fabales; family Fabaceae; genus Vicia; species Vicia villosa. The sequence continues at coordinate 134,849 of NW_026706198.1, read as the reverse complement.
ACATTCGTCTATGAGTTGGTAATTCACCATCATGCATGAGTCGATATCATTTTGCTTTACATTCAACTATGAGTTGTCAGTGTTTTTTCAGATTTGCTACCTTCATCTTTGAGTTGGTAGTGCTGCTTGTTGTATCAGTATCTCTTGCTGCTTATCCTCAGTGGAGTCTTCCATTGAAGGATATCTTTTCCTTGTCTTATTTCCCGATTGTGCTATAGGTATTTCCTTTGTATAGTTCTTTTTGGTTTACGTTTGTTCCTAGTGAGTTGTGTCTCCCTATTGAACTCTCTCCAAGTGTTTCTTCGACAAATCAGTGTCTTGGTTAATCCCCACAACATCCGTTTCCCACAACGCATTCCTCATGATGTCGGATTTTTTTGCACTCATATTATAAACAATGTGTAGTATCTTAGAGCTAAAAACTAGCTCTTCTATATTTACTCTTCAATTTCATCGATGTTAAGAATTCAATTTTCATATCTACAAATAGAAGAAACATAAATAAGGGCATCTGTCATACCCCCATTTTTACTCCTAACATTTTACGTTTAGGGTTTCTCTTTGAGGGAAGATCACCAAGCACCCTTATTTTATTTATAGCTTTTGTGCTTTATGCTTTCATGTTTCACTAACCCTTAATCAAAAATAGAAAAATATGCTTTGTTTCCTTTTCTTATTTTGCAAGGTAGGACTTTTCTCCTCAAGAGATCAAATGTGGATCCCAAATTAGGGTTTTGGATGCTCAAAGTCAAAGGTTAGTCAACCATGGTCATCAAGAGCTTCCACTTTGGTCCAAATACCACAACTTCTTCAATTTTCAACTTTTACGGGCGCTTCTTTTTGCCAAAGGTCCTTTTGATGTTTTCAACTTTCATTTCGATGTCAAACATTCATTCAAGCTCTAATTCAATAAAATACTGAAGTCCAGTTATGCATAAAACATAGCACATGACATGTTTCTACCTAATGTGTGGCCTAAAATTCAGGTCACGACCCCAACTTTCAACCCTGGCATTTTCAGCTCAAGCATCCAATTGATTTGGTTCTTTTTGCATTGTATTCTTTGCCATGAAAGGAATATTTGGCAAAAAGAAAATCACAAAATGCACGAGTAGATTTGATTTGGCCTTAGTTTGAACATGACATTATGAACTCTATTTATACCAGTCATACCCTAATTTTTGACCCTAAGATCCCACTTCATTTGCAATGGATTCAAAAGAGTTTAATCATGTATTTTTCTTGTGATTTGGATTTTAGGTTTTATCCATTAAAAGGGAGAGAATTTTCTTTCAAAGTATGAATTTATCACAATCATCATCTCATTCATCAAAGAAGTAAGAGATCCTCACGCATCATTTCATATCACTGACCTCATAAAAATACCAAAGATATATGTTGTTTGTTTGCTTTTTTACAAGTGTCATACCCCAAAATTTTCCCATCATATTGTCATACCCTAATTTTGAACCCCCCCCTGAGATGTCACACCTCCATACTTTGCATCAAATTCAAAGCAGATACTCATATTAGTCACTTATTCACCTGGTATTTAATCGAGGATGTTCAAAGACAAGAGAGCTCAGGCAAAGGGTCAATCAATAAAAGGATTAGTCTCCAATACAATAATAGGACTCAAAAGCTTCATTCTATTCACCTATGATTGATTAGACACCAGTCATCAGGACTCAGGTTTGCTCAGATCACCAATTTAGGGGTTTTAGCCCATCAAGGGCTGTAATCAGGGACAACATTTGGGAAACCCTAAAAATCTACAGGGCATCACTCAAAGACTTAAATAATTTTCAAATAATCCATGTGACAATATCCACAGGGAATTTCACTTCAATTCAAGATCCACAGTCATCAATTTCATTTGGTCGACAATTAGGGTTTTTGACCTAATTCACCTGGACAGTTGACTTTTAATCAGGACTCGGATCCAAAACTCAAAACATGGCTCAAGAACTTCTATCACCTCAATATAATCCATTCACATCACTCATTTGAGGAGGAGAACTTGATTCATCACAAAAGTCCAAAATTTCACTTCATTTGGAAAAAGTCAACTGTATAAGATCACCTTTGACTTCCAAGTTTTTTGGTCAAACCATGACCTTTAGGATCAATATCATCAATATATGATTATTGAAGTCATTTGGCTAAAGAAAATCAAGAAAATTCATCAAGGATCAAAAAGTCAACAAAAGTCAAATTAAGTGCATTTTTGACCTAGTTCATGGATCTCAAAATTTCACCTACACAACTCAAAAAACTTCCAACATGAAAGTTGTAGATCTCATCAAATAAAACAACTTTTCACAAAGGAACTTTCTTCAAGAGATCAATCATTTAAGAGATATGAACTTTGGAAGTTATAGGTCATGAAAAAAGAAAATTTCTAAGTATTTTGACCTAGTTTTCTTCAAACTTTGGGTCTGTTTTACACAAATTTCCCAAATGATTTTGGAAAAAATCCAAACTAATGAATTGAATTACATATTAAGGGCTTTCCAAATTGTGCTCAACCTTCTCCAAATTCATTTTGAGCTAGGAGTTATGCTTGTTCAAAGTTGGCCTCATAAGGTAAAATTATAGGTCATGTACAATTTGAAACTTTGCAATTTTGTGCATATGGATTCACTAATGGATGCTACACGACCCATAACACATCTGTAAACATACCATGCATTAATTTTCACCATGGCATAAGAATTGAAGAAGATTCCCAAAAACAAGAACATGTGATTATGTAATCATTACTTTTGAGAATTTATGGTAAGTGATGATTCATCAATTGGAATCTTCTCCTAAGCCAATAGAAAGCCTCTACATACCAGGAATGTTCCCCAAGATCAGATAAGATCAATGGATAGGGAGCTAGCTCGGTTTAGCCATCATTGCATTTTGGAGATTCTTTAAATTTCTTCATGGCCAAGAAACCAAAACTCTCTTATTAAGCAAGCTCACTCCCTCAATCTGTACAGAACTCTTTGCCTATAAATAGAAGTGTCATCCTTCATATTAATCACACCAAAGCAACCATAATTCTTGCTTTCTCCTTCTTCCTTTCACTCTTAGCATTTTCAAAGGTTCTTTGGCAAGAAGACTCGGGTTCTTCAAACCAGAGCTCTTCCTTTGGAACTAAGTGTTCTAACCTTTCAAGGAGGTCCATTAGAGGTGATCCAAACACCTGGAACACTTCTGTAAGTGCAAGAAAACCATCTTCACTTTCAATTTGGAGCAAAGTCAGTTGGAGGTCTGTAGCACGATTCAAGAGGAGTCAAGCCAGTCTAAGCATCCAAACACGTTCCTTAGGGTGTGGTGAAGCTATCCAGATGGTCGCAGCTCATCTGTAACGGCAGATTCACCAACCTCCATGTTCACTTGAAGCTCAATTTGAAGGAATCGGGTTGGACGATTCTGAGGTGTTCAAGTCATAATAAAGCATTCAGTTAGCACCACTGAGTTCCCAGGAAGCTTTTAGGATCACTCACACAAGCCCAGATGTTCCTCATCACCCTCACGACCTTCATTTTCAGAGGTAAGATTCTAAACTCCATCTCTTTAATTCGTGTACTCTTTTTGATATATCTCGATACCAGTTTGTTCAGCATCATCAGAGGATTAAAAACCCTCTATCATCATTCATTTATTCATCTTGTTCATCATTTAATTTTAAACTTAGGGTTTATGTGTTCTTCGTGTTCATACTGAAATTAGTTAGTTACACTTAGAATAAATGAATTCTGAACCCATGATCATGTTCCTCGTCCAAAAACGAGCAAAATTGATGTTTACATCATACCATTTGGTTGAGAAACCAGAGAGTTAGAAATTCAAATTCCCACGAGCTCAAGGAAGAAGATGACTATGGTGGCGCGCAAATTTGAATCTCCTGGGTGTTTTTAAAATAAAACTAATTCATGGTGGTGATATTACAAACTGAGCACGTAGCTCAGTTGGTCAGGTTTTGTGAAGTAGTTGTCAAGAGCGTGGGTTCAAGCCTTGCTAGGACCAAAACCAATTTTTTACCACTTTTCTTCTCTAATTTCTTCATAAATTAAACCATTTAATTCCTTTATCAAATTAATTCATTTTAACTTCATTTTTCACACACTTGTTAATAAATATATCTATTTTATGAACAATCTAAAAATCACAAAAAAAAATTATTTATTTCATGTATTTTATTAGGTTTAAAATGGTGTATTCTTAAGTATTTTCTTAATACTTCAAATATATGTTTTCCTTTGTTTTTTAACCTAATTATTGTATGAATAATTTTGTGATAAAACCCTAAGCCATTTAGGTCTTAATTACGTATAGATTTCATCTTTACTTTAATTAAGTTGATTTTTGTCAATTTTCAAAACTTATTTCAATCTCCGATCAAACAGACGATCCAGGTTTTCAGACAACAAAACCTGGTATCTCCTCAACTGTTTCTCATAAACAGTAATTCATTTTTAAGGGGCCTCTAATAGAGTGTAAGTCCCAACACCTTTTTATTTTCTTAGTTTGTTTTTCAAAACTGTATTTATAAAATCTTCTTTCTGTTTTCAAAACATTCTTCTGGTATTTGAAGGGCATTATTCCCGGTGAAACTCTTCAGACACCTATGTGACCTATGTCCATCTTCACTTCTTCTGTTTTCAAAAACCCTTAACTGTGTATAATAAATATTCAACTGTTATCAATAGAACAACAAAATTGCTGGTAAGGCTTTGTACATACATCTTCAAAGGCCTCCACTCCATCCAGGTTAGGCTTTACAAGCTTTCAATTTACAGTCTTTATTTAAATTACTGTCAAGTATAAACTGTTTATATATTGTTTAGAACTACGTCTGAGTGTAAACCTTAGGACAGTTAAACTATATATATTATAGGACTATGGCCTAGGACTGAGAATGTCTTCCCGGTGAAGGCTCTTTCCTAATTAGAGATCTGTAGTTCAAACCCTCAAGATGAATTATTCCCGGTGAAACATCTTGAAAAAAAGCCTTAGAACCCAAAATAGGATACATCCACCCAAGAGGAATTATTCCCGGTGAAACCTCTTACCCATTTGCTTAAAGCCAAAATAAGTTCAAAACCACATAGCTTTCTCTTGTGCTATAACAAGGACCCTCGATGAACCTCGATTAGCCTCCTCTTGGGCTTTGTACAAGGACCCACAAGCTTCTTAAAAGCATTCCCAGCTTCCTCTTGAGCTTATATACAAGGACCCATCAGGTTTCTTATAAACATAGGAACAGATCTTTAGTCACCTCTTAGCCTACCCTGGTGAATTCCTTCCACTCTTCAAACCAGACTTTAAACAAGCCAAGATTGCCTCAATCTCAGTATTGAGCACACTTTTTGGAATGAGAGACATGGATAGTCTCTGTCACCCTTATCTTCATTAATTTTCCTTAGTAGAGTCTAGATTCCTTATCTGTCTATCCTCAGTCAGTGTCAGCCTTAATCTTGGGCTTTAAACAAGAAATCTCAATTAGATAATCTTTCTGCTATCATTCATAAATCCCTGGAAAGGGTTAGCTTCCAAAAATCAGTCTTTTAATAAATAATTTCACCAGCTGAGTTAAAACCCCTGAAAAGGGTTAGCCTCCAAAAATTGAACTTTCAAAAGATAAATTCTCCAGCAAAATAAACCCCTGGAAAGGGTCAGCCTCCATTCATTCTTTAAAAAGATAATCTCACCAGTCTCAGTCAGTAAAAGACATATTTTTCAATAAAGAGTCAGCCTCAATTCTGGGATTTGTACAGAACACAAAAACTTCTTAGTTTAAGTCAATCCCCAGTAGAGTTATCCCCCAGAGTCAATAAAACAGTAAATCAATCAAAAGCCTCAAGCTTGGGCCTCAAGCAAGCCAGCTAAAGTCAAATATTTTATACAGTAGATAGATATAGCTTATCTCTATAGAGAGATTGTTCTCCTATCTCACCACATTCAAACAAACAAACATTTCAATTTCAATTTCAATTTCAAACATTCTCCCATTTAGGACTTTGAAAGACATGCTCTGAAGCAAACAAACCTAGACTTGTACACTTTCCCTAATTTGGATGAGAATCTTTCTTTCATTCAAGAGACACGTGACTGGCATACTTGCAAACATACAAGTAAGGTCCCTCTCTTAATGAAATGAATTCAGATTTTTGTCACTCTTTTAATGTTTGTGGTGGAATAGTAGAAATACCTCTCTGTAAAGATGATTTCATGTCTCTTTACTGTAAACAGAGATTTAATTCAAGCTTCAACCTTGAGCTTCAAGCAAGGCACCAAAAAACATTTAATTTCCCTAATTAGTTCTTCGAACTACAAAAAGCCCTGACTTCCATTAGGGATATGTAGGCATGAGGTTCACAAGGAATCTATGCGAGCTAATAAAAAACCAAAAAATAGTCAGTTAGTCTGTCTTTCTTTTAATTCAATTAAATTCCTTCTCCTAACACAAAGGAGAAACTTTCCCATTAATAAGCAAAAAACACAAACACATAGACACAGAGAAGGTTCTCGTAGAGTACTACGGATATGTAGGGTGCTTAAACTCTTCCCTATGTATAACCGACCTCCCGGACTCCAGAATTTCTAGTCTAGGTGAATCCCCACACTTAGCAAACTCCTAGGGTTTATTTGAGATATTTTTCCCCTTTCCTACTCGTAGGACAATTAAAAAGTTCGTGTGATATCGTAGGAAGAACTGAAACAAAATTCATCCCGCCCCGGGCGCATTCTCCTTCCAAATTTTGTGTGAAGGGTCTAGCGTGCCATCTTCCCAAGTGAAACGGGGAGGTAAAGAAAACGACACCACACATATTTTAATATATTTTGACTCTTATGATCTTCAACTGCTCAAAATACAATAATTGAGCTCACTTGCTTGTCTCCTAAGCAATCAACCCACAACTAGGGTTTTGCTTCTCTCCAAGTAAAATTAACCTCTGATACCTCAAGTGGACTTCATGGCCTCCCATATGCCTCATACTATCCTCATGCGAAGTTTCAAGCTATGATTCATGAGATTGCTCAGTCAATGGTTCAAATGGTCAACAGTCGACTAGTTTGACCTAAAAGTCAACTTTGGTCAAAATACAATCAAAGTTCCTGATTTCTGGTCAACATCTTTACTTTGAAGTAACATTCATCATTTGATCAAGGGTTGATCATGATTCATCAAAGAAAGTTCAGAAATCATCAAAACTCAAAGTTTCTAAATTAGGGTTTTTGACTTAAAAGTCAACTAAACTTTGACCAGCCATAACTTTCACATGGAACATCATAAATTTCCCAACCAAAGCCTATTTTCAAGGAAATTGAATTCTCTACAACTTTGTCTCTCTAATGCCAAGGCAAAAAATGCTTCATTTAAGAGATATAGTCCAAAATATTATAGGTCCTTTTTGAAAGTCAACCAAAGGCAAATTTTTGTCAAAGCCCATATCATCAAGATAAAATCTCCAAATGAAAGGAAGTTTCCAAAGTTGCTTAAGGAGGACATCTTGAGGTTTCCAAAAAGTCATAGAACTCTTCCATATCTTAAAAATTGAGGGAGATATGCCTTGTCAAAGTTGGACAAATTTGGATGAAAAATGTGAAACAAATATGGTTCAAAATGAGTTTTTTTGCAAATGGGCCCAATCTTTTTTTATTCAATCTTGATCCTCAAGTTATCCAAGACCTCAAATCCAATTTCCACGAATTTATAGGATTTATTTGATTTATTATGAATTTTTTATTCATTTAAAAGTGATTAAATTCAAATAATTCAAGTAAAAATCAAATATTTGGTTAGAGATATGATATTGATCAAATTCAATCATCAATAACACCTCATAATCAATATAATTTCGTGCAAAACAAGATTGATTAAAAAAGGATTTGAATTGGCAAAATTGGAAATATTAAAAACCAAATTTCAATCAATTTCCAATCTTTGATTCAATGGAGATTCTATACAAATTGGTTAACCTATTATACTCCATATATAAGTACAAACATCACCAAATGCAAGGGGACGGATTCATAAGGATTGCAGCCCAGGAAATCATGCTCAAAGCTTCAACAAATCCAAAGAAGAAATCCAAATCGGTCTTGGAGTTTGAGAGAAATTCAAAGGCTTCTGAATACTCAAAGAGAATCACCGGAGGTTTTGAAAGCTTTCCCAGTCATCTTCAACGCATGAGGCCTCTTGGATCTTGTTCATACTCTCACGATTTGTCCATATATTTTAGGATTCGGTTTGACGAATTTATGCACTACAAACGTGATTCGATTGTATATTTATGCTCAGCATCGTGTTTGCAAACTACCTATGCCATTTAATTTTAGTTTTGTTGCAGATTGGTGAATCCACCATAGCTAGGGTTCATGGGATTTGAATTGGGGCCACGCGGATAGAGAGCCGATTAGTCCAAATTGACAACATTTTCGTGTCCAGGAGATTATATATGCTTGATCTGGGTTATTTATTTGCTCTAATTGATGTTTTTGTAGGTTTTGAGTTTGAGAGACCATGGCCACGCGTGAAAACCGTGGCCTAAAGATTCTGAGTTTCTGAATAAACCAACGGGGAAGATGAGCCAAGGCGTGTGTTTGTTTTTTTTAAATAACACGTTTCTTTTAATTTGTTTAATTTCCAGGTTATTTTCAGCGCGTGTCTTTGGCTTAGATGGTAACATGAAGTGCTTGCAGCTAACAAGGGTGGGATAGATTCCCGACAACATATCCCTTTGCATCTATTTTTTAATATTTGTGTGTGACTCTTTGTTTACAGATCTCACGCCTCCAACTTGTGCACACCCATGGTACATCCTCAAGTTTATGCCTTTGGATCTCTAGTGATCTAGATCTAAAGGACCAGGATACGACTCCCCACGGTGCACCTCCAGGACTCACATACATCATATCAACACCCTTTTGATTTTACTCACTTATTTCATTTTTTTTCCTTTTCTAGTTTCTTTTCTTCTTCTTCCTCTTTTTCCCTTTTCTTTTTTTTGTTTTAAGTTTAATTAATTAGAATTAACACACTAATTAACCACTAACCATAATTTAATCATTAGCAATTAGAATTAGTTAATTATTAATTAGGTTATTATCATTAAAAAATTAAATTAGGTTTCCCCATTAATTAAATTTAGTTAATTAATTTAATTTAGTTAATTTAGGTTAAACAATTTAGGTTAATTTTAATATTAATTAGTTAATTAAGATAATTAGGATTTAATTTTAGGTTAAATAATTTTATCATTAATTTAGTTATAGGTTCACCCTCAAACTTCAAAAACCATAGATAATTCACGAGGTAGGTGTTGCCCATTAACCGTAGGTTTCTCCCTTAGGTGAATGTTGTCGTTAGAATTTTTAGCCATAAGGCTTATAACCATTAGGTTTTTTTTAGGTTTCCCCATCAATCCTAATTTTCCTAACTGTATTTTTATTCGCGATTTTCTCTTCTCACCTCATATTCTGTGATTGTCGTATGCTTGTACTAATTCTCGCCCTTTGGGTAAAACTTGTTTATTTATTTAAATTCCGCCATTTAAATTCTAGAAAATGTGTATAGGTTTGCAAAAGGTTTTTTTTGTAATAGTTTAGGTTTTTAATTTCCGCCTTTATTTTCCGCCTTTTCTTTTTTGCATTCACGGGTTTTTGACTATGTAATCCCCCACCCGAAGGGAGTAACTTAGGGAGTGAAAACCATTAAATTGAATTTAGAATCACTAATTTTACAAGATAAATATCTGAATTGAATCACCTGATTGTGACACACACACACCTTTATGGTAACCTTTCTTATGCTGCCTTCGATATAAAATAGTCAAGTCCCTCGAATATGAGGATGCCTTAGCAAATGTTGCCCTCAGTTCATTATCATCATCAGAGATCATAAGCCCCTTAATGTTGCCTCGATACTAATGATGATCGTCCTTTCGATTGCTAAGGTATCCTCACTGGTTGCCTAATTGACTACTATATCCTTCCCCGAGACTACCTGCCCTCTTTATGGTAGGGACAGTCTTATGACGAACGATAATCTCCGATGACCCTTTTTTCAAATCCAATGAAAGGACTACCTGCCCTGTTTATGGTATGGATATCCCTTTCAAACAAAAGTCTTAAAGAACAGAAAATTAAACTTAGGGTAGGTGCTCTCAAATGCTTGCTCTATTCAAATTCAAATCAAAAATACTTTTCCCACTATTTTCAAAATTATTTCCAAAAGGCTACACTTTTTACAAGTTAAAGTCCTTATTCAAATCTTTTACTATACACACACTACACTTTTCAAACAAACAAATAAAGTGAGCTAAGCAATTAAGAGCCCATGGATAACCATGGATACAAAGGGTGCTTACACCTTCCCTTTGTATAACTTACCCCCCGAACTCAAAATCTTTCAAAGATCTTTCCTGTTCTTTTTGCCTTTCCAATTGGATAAAATAAAAGTTGGTGGCGACTCTTGCTATCCGCAACATTTCAAAAAAGTCAGTTCTTCCATCGTATTACAACAAGGTAGGTGTGTTGGATCAAGGAGGTCAAGTGATCGATTTAATTAGGGTGTGGTGTCTTTCAAAATGATTCAAACTTCTAATATGATCAAGTTATTTTCCCCACCAATATTCAAGTTCAAGTGAGCATCGATTCAATATCATCAACCTCCAATTCATCTGGTGCACCAAATTATGGTTTTGACCAAGATTAGTGGATTGTTGAATTTTTTACCAAGACACGATCTAATGCTTTGAAACATGATTCAAAGTTCTTATATGCTTCCTCATAGCCCCATTATATGTCTCAATTCGATAAAGAAGCTTGATCCATTAATATTCAAAGATTTGGAATTCATTTAATGAAAAGTTAACTACTCGAAATCAAAGTTTGACTTTTGAGATTTCTAGCAACCATAGCCTTCTCAAGTCATGAATCATGAAAATACGGTTGATGGATTCATTTGATCAAGTTTAATAAAAAATCAATAAAAAGAGATCAAAGTTGAGAATTTAAGGTTTTGGAAATTTCTCTAAGTACAAAATTTCCATGTTCATCTAGCCTACTTTACAAGCTTGTAACTCCTTCTTCAAGAAACCATATTTCATGCCCAAGGGATGTACTTAAAGATGAAATTTCATACTTCAATATTGTAGAAAGGATGAATGAAAAAGCTCATAAGAGTTTGAAGTTATGAAGTGATCAAGTTGGAATCTCAAAGTTGTAAAATATTCAAATACTTAGAAATATTTCTAAGTGTCAACCAATTATAAAATCCAGTTTTGAGGGCAAGTTTACTCCAAGATGAAATTTTATTCTCTTAAAGTGCTCAACATGAAAGTTGTACTATATGATCTCATCTTTTCAAAGACCCCAAGAGCATTAATTTATCTTACTTGAGCATCAACTTTCGAAGAAATTAAGTAACCATGTATGAGAGGTTTGAAAGCCCAGTTTCATGTTTATGTTCATGTCCAACACCTATGCCAACCATGTGATCTTTCTTTGCAGTCTACATTTCTTATAAATCTCAACATAGTTGATGTGTCACATAAATCTTTGAGGCATTAAACAAGAGCTTTGAGCTTTGTCTAAGTTTCATGTCATTTTGGGAAGAAACGTGTCATACCCCAAAATTTGCCCTCCTATATTCAATCAAAGGTTCTTTATCACATCTCTGATAACTCAAGGCTCTAAGGTTGTCTCAAGTCATTTTCTCATATCCAAGACTAGGGTTTTGCACTTTATCAAAGGAGTTTGAATTTCTAAGGTCTCAGATGGGTCTCAAGGTGTTCCATATGTCTCAAAGTATCTCCATGGAAATTATCAAGCTTCAATCCCAAGGATTTCCCACCCTTTCATGATTTTTTTATCTTTTTTTTATATTATGGATTTTTATCCATTTAAATATAAATTAAACTTAGAAAAATATAGAGACAAATGAATTAAATTATATGGATTTTCTTTTAATCACACAAGGGCTCAACAAATGCCACAAGGAGGTCCAAATGTGATGGGGAGGTTTTTTAACCAAAATTAGAAGGATTTTTTTTTCATGCATATTCATGCAAAATATCAAGGGATTAAAACTCAATAATTAAAGCCCAATGATAACCCTAATTGAGCCCATATATATACTAAAAATATTCACTAAAGAGGGAGGAGGAAAGATGTGAGGAGACTAGGGTTTTACAAATCACAAAGAATAGCACATAAGTGAAAATTTCGTGTGCCTCTTGCTGGTAATCCTCAAGCAATTTTAAGCCCTCAAATAACCTCCTGAGGACCTCAAGAATCATTCCAGTCCAAAAGCCAGGTTCAATCGTTCTTAGAAAGCACCTTTCATGAGCCATACTTGCATCATATTATTGATTGTCGAATTTTGATTTTTATTGTGTGTTAATTCAAACTAACGGTGCTAACGTGATTTTGACATATAATAGGACAGGTTTCACCCATCGCATGAAGCTCATGACGCGCCAATGGCGATTCACCATAGTTAGGGCATCAAGGTCCTATGCATTCGTTTTCATGGCTACGATGGTTTTCAGTCAAAACTAACGTCACCATTGAATTCAGGGGCCTCGTTTTAGGGGATCTGGGTTTTCTTCTTTCTTGTTCCCCTTTGATTTTGCAGATTCCGAAGCATTGCCATGGGAGGACGAAAACAATGAAGAATCCGCAGGTAAATGCATAAGTGTTTTCACAGGAAAATCCGCAGGTGCGGAGGTTGGTGATGATGAATAGTGGAGGCTGCAGGTGAGAAACGCGCGTCGCCACATCAATGGCCGGTCAGCCCTTACCATCTTTCCATCCACACGCGCGTTTTTCTGATTGGTTCGTCAGTGTGGTTTGACTCTCTCTCAGCTTTCCATTGGCTCGTGAAGGAGACAGACGGGCCCACATAGATTATTCTTTGACTAAGTCATCATGGCGTTTGTTTTTTTATTTGAATTATTGTTTCCATATAATTGACAAACCAGCGATTTGGCCCAGTTGGTAAGCAAAGGCGTGTGTGACTCGTGAGGGCAGGGGTTCTACTCTTAGCCCAGACATTATTTTTGTTGATTTATTTTGCAGGTTCATAATCCAAGATTGAGTGCACACAGCCAGCACAAGACTATCATGCACCCTCAGCATCAGCCACCGGATCTCCCATAGCCCTGATCTAACGTACAGCAGCTGCATCTCTACCATGGACATTCAAGGGTCAACCACATAAGATTGGTGCCAGGTTCTTATACCTTTTTATTTATTTGTTTTATTATTTACTTAGATTAACATTAATTATTTATATTTACTTTAATTAACCTATTTAATTAGGATTAATGAGATGATTAGGACTATAATTTATTTAGGATCTTCTCGACTTATTTTTTTCCGATTAATTCGATTTAATTAATTGTAATTTAATTTTATTTATAAATCATAAAAAAAAAAACCCTAGAACGGTGACATTAAGATATTAGGGTTTGCTCCATCCCATTTGCCCAAAGTATCAAAGATATTAGGATTTAATTTATTATTCGTTCCGACTAAATCTATTGGTCGCGATGGTTAATAATCGATTAATTTAATTAATCAAATCCTATAAATTAAAATTCAAATAAATTTATTTTGCTAAATGGTTTTAACCATCTTATTGGTTATGATGATTAGCATACCTTATCAATTTGTTATTATTTGTAATCGTATTAATCGGTTATGAGAGGTAACAGTATAAAAATACAAATTCATAAAATAATAAAATACGTTAATTCATTATTAGTGATAATCGAATCAATCGATTTGAATTGGTAATGGTGCAAAACCCCAATCTTTTAACTATGGTGATCAAACCTATTGATCATTGCGGTTAATTGTGCCAAATCAGGGTTGTACGCCCGAAACATCTAAAATACACTAAACCACGATACTACAGGATTTTTATCATGGGCAACTCAAAATGCCCTTTCAAATCAAATTCAAACTGCGATAGGCAATTCGAAGAGCCTCAAAACAATTTCAAAACAACTTCACACAATCTCTATAATCAATTCTAAGGCGTACAATCCTGTCCCCGAACTACGTTGACTCTGATTCTCCATAAGGAGATACGTAGGCACTTGGCAACAAGGCGAGTCCCCCTCCCTAAAATCTCAATCTTCCCCTACTCAATAATTTAGCCATAAACCTTCACCTTAGATTCAAAGCCAATAGGAAAGGGTTGAGGGTGCCTAACACCTTCCCTCGACCTGAATATAGTATCTTACCCTAAATCTCTTAATCATTAAAGGTTTCCTATTCGCCTTGGTAGAATAGGTGGCGACTCTAATTATAAATTTTTAGGCAGGTTGCTACAGCTGGCGACTCTGCTGGGGACACTTAACAGTGAATTACTATGCTCCTAAGGCTTGAGAGGGTTTAGGTTTAGGTTTGTGGCAAACGGTTTAGGTTTTTGGCGAAATTGTCAGGGTTTGGCTAATTAGCCATTTTTAGGGTTTATTTATTTTTGTAAATATTTAAATTTTTATTTATTCATTTATTCTTTCCAACTATTTATGTTAGTTAAATAAATATATTTATCTAAATAATCGCTGCTTTAATGCATTCTCAAAACTGCAAGCGGGCGGATTCCAAGGTTAGTTCTTAAATATTTAAATTTATTTATTTATTTATTTATTTTCCTTCGCAATTTCATCACCGCAATTTAATTAAATATTTATTTAAATGAATATATTTTTCCTACTATATCTGTTGGGTTATATAAAATTGTTGTTAAACCTTAAGTGTGGGAGTTAACTTTGAGACCAAAAGGGGACATGAATCGCCTTACGAGTGTCACTGATAACTCCACTCGGAGTGGGTTAGGTATTTGGAAAGGTCCGAAACGAAGCTTGACTTTGTGGAGGGCTGGACTGGATACTTAGCTGATCTCTCCGGGAACCTACCCAAAAAACTCGAACCTCATGGATAAAATGAGTTGTTCTAAAATCCGAAGAGACAAAAAGTCTCGGAGGCTACGAACGACCCCATGAGACCTTCTAGAACCCCCCTATAAAAAGGTTGGCTCCCAAGAGCCGCTACGTCGAACCTATGAACCTAGGACTTTTGTGCTGCTGTGCTCTTTATATGTTTGCAATTTATAGACTTCGAATATCTATGCGTTTCGATTTTGCAGGTATCCCCACGTGGTCCCTAGCCTGTAGGGACTCTAATTTCTAAAGACCGTGTCTTTCCCACGAAGGGCATCACCATCTATGCATCCCCTAGCCTGTGGGGATTTTATTTTTATATCCTTGTATTCTTACAACTACGCGTCCTTCCCACGAAGGACATTCCCATTAACGCACGTCAATTGGCCTCTCGATGGCCATGCGATCTAGTGACTGTCTCGAACGGTCACCTCGTGCCTACAACTACGCATTCCCTAGCCTATAGGAATTTTCTTTCACACTCGTGCGTTTTCACAACGACGCATCCTTCCCCGAAGGAAAACTTCACTAGCATGCGTTCGATTGGCCTCTCGATGGCTATGAAATCTAGTGACTGTCCTGAACGGTCACTCCATGCTTATTCTCGCGCACCCTCTAACTTGTAGGGTTTGGATCTCCATTTACACATCACATCCCTAGCCTGTAGGGATTGCTCTTCGTCCATATCGTCCTTAGATAGGTTGTGTTCCGCATAGAGAACCTTCCCATGAGGGACAAATTCATTGGTACACGTTGATTGGCCTCTCGATGGCCATGAGATTGAGTGACTGTCTTGAACAGTCACTAGCCTCTATCTTCTGCATACTCTCGAACCCAAGGGATTTCCCTTAGCGTGTCATAACATTTACCCTGTAAAGATTCCAAGAGGGTCTAATGTCGCCTCTAAGGCTATTCCTAGGATCATATGTTACACGTCTGCATTGCATACACGGAGTTACAATATAAGGAGTCTCTCGCTTACGCGTGCATTTGCATTTTCATGCATTCATACATTCACATTTGCATTTCTATCTTCGCCCGCAGCCTTACCAACCATGCTAGCCGGTTTCCCGAAACTCCCAAAAAATCAAAGGATCGTAGACTACGGAGCAAGGAGAATAAAAGATCTTAGTCTTGATAAAGAAAAAAAAGATGCCTTTCGCCATGCCAGCCGCATGTCCATGCCTTGTCATAACAGGATTATGAATACAATGAAGGTTGTCATCAAGCAAGGATTAGTCCAACTGGGGCAATATCCTGAACAAAGAGGCACAACTACGATGGAGGGAATTCGACATATGTCAGCCCCACACCAAGAAAAAAAGGGTCATAGGTGATACTATCCTTAGGAAAAGCAAAAGAGGTTCAGTCAAAGGAAACTCATGAAGTTCCGATACGACGAAAACCCACCGCTGACGGTTTATTCTCTACAGGTTTGACATGTCCAAAGAAGAATTCGAGGTTACCCTTTTACTTCTACAATTCTAAAGAGCTAAGGAGTAAAACAAGATCAGTGGATCTACAAAGGAGATTATCCCTAGGATCAATAGGTGTTTACCGTGCTCACAATTTCAACTCTACAATCACTAAGTGTCGCTCAGGATAAAAGCTGTACCTTCGGATTAGCAATTCTAATGGGATGACCATGCAGGTTTTGGAGTCAATTCATTCACTCACTATCATGACTTTCCAGTCACACACTTCTATTTTTAGGGTTATTAACAAACTTGAGGGAGAATGACGAATACAAAAACTAAGTCCAGCTAAATATATGCTTTCAAGGTAAGACCGAGCCGAGGATGTACAGGCATTGTTTCCATTCCCAAACAGTGGAGATATAAGGATGTTAATCCCTCGTCACCCCCTCGAGCCAGGAGTTGGAGTTTTCTTCTACCTTTTAAATAAACCTTGATTTCAACCAGGGGCAGGGTAGATTTCAATTAATTCAATGGCGTATTTTGGTTGTCAAGAGAATCACTCAATCCGAGCAAAGGATCAAGCAAAGCAAAGGTTCAAGCATATTTTCTTCCTCGCATTCATCAAAGATTGAGGAAGTAATGGAGATAACATTCACAACAATCTTCTTCCTCATTACATCATTCAAGATCGAGGAAGTATCAAAGGCGAAGCTTACAAATCAAAATCGACATGGCAGTCACAACATTCAATATCCAAGGATCAAGTACTTCAAAAGGAGCATTCGAAAGAAAAAGGAGAAAAACGCCCGCTAAGTCAAAATGGAAAATTCCATGAAAACAAAAGAACGACTTAGGCAAAAATTAGGGCATCCCGATGGATCAAACTCAAGGAGTTGGTTCATGCAAAAATAAGGGATAAATAAAACAAAGGCAAAATACAAAGTACAATCTTGCGACTGCTAAATCATCGAAGCTTCTCGTCTATGCTTGGATCTTTACAACTTTTTTTCCATCAATGCTTGAATCTCTACTAAGGCTTTTGCTCAACATTGGAACTGAAACAATTCTCTTGTAAACAAAGCACATTCATTGGATTAGGTGAATTTTTAGGATCTGGAGAACATCAAGGAGAAAGGGGTGGGTTAAATAAATTTTGAGCCTTATATCCATTGTTTCTTAAAACATGAACCAGGCCAAGTTACAACATTTAAAAGTCCTAATTGAGGCAAGGTTAACCATGAAAGCATATTAAGCAGGAATTTGTTATACTGACTCCTATGTTTGTTAAAACTACTTCTAATCACTATGCTTCTTCAAGCATTCTTTTCAAAATCATCCAGTCCTAATGCATAACGGACTTCGATTTCAAAACTTGCATACGCATTCCATTGGAACTACTTCTCAAAAAGTACAACACCATCTACGAGTATACACTTAGCATCGAGGAAATCTCGAAACTTGGTTTAATCAAAGGTGATCATTCCTAATAAAGACCCTGGAGTCGGGGGAACCACATCTAGAGGGTTCTCCTAAACAGGGGCAAAATTTCAAGGGTTACAGGGGCATACAAGCAAACATCCTATTAACTAGGGGCAATCTTCCTAAAGGTTCAACCGATTTGGGGCACACCTCGAAGCCATGACAAACAGGGGCATGTCAAACATAGTGTCGCGGGGAAAAATCGTTGTCTTTTTTTTGGGATGAGACACCTGATGCCTTCTTTGGGCTCGAGTGCTCAAAAAAATGATTTTTCTTTTGTACGGACCAAACTTTTTATTGTTTCCAAAAGAGGAAAAGGAAAAAAGTTGCAATAACCTTAAAAGTGGGGGAGAGATCTTGGGTAAGAGGGTTGGTTATACGAAGGGAAGGTATTAGCACCCAACGTATCTATAGTACTCTATAGGTTTCTTTGTTTTATTTATTCCATTCTTGAGAGGTTCTTGTGAAATAGGTGGGACCTAAGGTGTTTGTTTGATTATGCTCGCAAAGATCATCGCGATCCTCTGCATACATATCCCCTAGAGGGAATCAGAGCATCTGTAGCTCGGGGTCTACGGGTGCTAAGGTTTGAATGGTTTTTTTTGTTTTATTTTGCTCGCCAAGGATCGACCTTGTGCCTACGTATTCTCAAAGGGATGTTGAGAAAGTCAGAGCAATCGTAGTTCCCACTTATGCTAGTGGAAGCAAAGGAAAATAGACAAATGTCGTCTAAATGCTAGATGTATCTAATCTATATCATCACATACATCTGTTTGTTTTTTGTTTGAAAAATCTTTTCATTATAAGCCCGGGGCCATGCCACTTAGGGTGCTTAGAATGATAAAGATGTTTTTGTGTTTAACCAGCCTTGTGGCAAAAGTTTCAATGAAGTCAGCCTTGTGACAAAAAGTTTTGATTAATCAGCCAGCCTCGTGGCAAAAGTTTCAATGAAGTCAGCCTTGTGACAAAAACTTTGATTAATCATCCAGTACGGTGGTAAAACAGTTTGATTGATTAGCCAGCCTTGTGGCAAAAAGAAATTTGATTGATTAGCCAGCCTTGTGGCAAAAAAAGTTTGATTGATTGATTGTTTGTGATGATATATAAGAGATACTCCTAGCATAGAGATGAAAGATGTCTAATCTCCTAGGGTTTTTTGATTTGGATATTGGGGATGCTTATAAGAAGCCCTTGGGTCCTTGTACGAAGCCCAAGAGGAGGCTATCTGAGGGTCCTTGCATTGTAAGCCCAAGAGGAGGCTATGGGAGGGACAATCGAGGGTCCTTGCATTGTAAGCCCAAGAGGAGGCTATGGGAGGGTCACTCGTTTGTACAAAGCCCAAGGGGAGGCATGGTATAGTTGGTCTGAGCTCTTAGAGCGATTTCACCGGGAAACCATACTCTATGTCCTAACCTAAACTAGTGGAGATTCTTTGCACGAAGCCCAATAGGAGGCTATAGGGAACCTAGTGTTGTACTAAGTTGAACAAATACACATATCACACATATGAACAAACATGAACAAGTATGAACAAACATGAACAGGTATGAACAATTATATATATGACAAAGTGTGTGTATATAATGGAGTTTATGAAGGAAATATACCTGTAAGCATGATCCATTTGTATACACAGGGGCTCGGGACTCACACTCGGGGAGAGGTCCGCTTGAATTTATTCAAAGCTATGTAAACAGGTATTTACAAAGGGGCTTGGGACTTATACCTACATGGAGGCCCATGGTTTTTTTGGGAAGATTTAAAGAAAAACCTTCATTTTTGGTTTGTTATTCAAAGTTAAAAATCAAGTTGATCGAGATATGTACAAAACGGTGTGTGTACAATGAAATACCTAATTTCATGTACTAGAATGGGTATGTACAAAAGGGCTTGGGACTTATACCTACGTGGAGGCCCGTGTTTTATTTACAAAACATGGTTGATTGTTTTTATTTACAGACGCGAGGTTTCGCTTTTGTAAAACTGTTTGAAAGTTTGTTTTGAAAGAAGTTTATTCTGTTTGAAGAAAAACTGTACAAAAAAGAAAAAGGAGTGGGACTTACACTCTCTAATATTCGAGAGGCCCCTGTTTTATTTTCATAAAACAGGGTGGGTAGTTTTGAAAAAAAGATGTGAGATTTATTGTTTTAAAAACAGTTTGAAAAGTATTGTTTTGAAAAAGTTTTCTGTACAAAGAAAAACTGTAAAAAGGAAAAAAAGAGTGGGTCTTATACTCTCTAATATTCGAGAGGCCCCACTTCGTTTTGAAAATCAATTGATCAATTAAAAAGATTTAATCAAAAAGAAGTGGTTTATCGTTTTGAAAAGAATCGCGATCGCTCGTTTTAAAACGATTTGAATATGAGAAAAATTAACTTAATTAAGTTGAAAACAAGTTTTAATGCTTAATTAAGACCTAAGTGATTAGGGTTTGATCACAAAAAATATTTACAAGTAATTAAGTTTGAAAAAATCAAATAAAACAATATTTAAAGTATTTGAAAATACCTAAAAACATGTCATTTTAAACCTAATTAAAAGTATATTAAATAAATCTTTTTTTGTGATTTTTTTTGATATTGTCAAAATATGTATATTAAATAAGAAGTTTTTAAAAAATGAAGAAAAAATAAGTTATTTTGATGGGTTAAATTAATTGGTGAAGTTGTGAAGAAAATAGAGAAAAATAGTGTCAAAAAATAAGGTTTTGTCTTCACTAGGGCTTGAACCCACGCCCTGAGGTTCACTACTCAAAACAACAACCAACTGAGCTGCGCGTGCAGCTTGTTTATGATACGCTTCCATTCAATTATATTTTCAAACAAATATTTGAAATTTCCAAACCAAAAACGCGCCAAGAACACAACCCTAACTGAATTTTGAATTTCATCAAATCTGTGTTGTTTTGATCAGGTAAAGGGTCTATTCCACTTGGTTTTTCACGACGAACATGATGATGACCTTTAATTTCATTTATTTTTGCTCTAAGATGATTAATTCTCTGATGAACACGAAGAACCCTAATATGACAAATCTTTGTGAAATCGTGTATGATCATGATATGATGCAATTGATTGAGGGTTATTATTCAGTGATGGTGCAGAAACAAGATGGTAACTCAGTTTTTCATTTATGATGCATGTATGATAGAGTTTGAAGTTCAAGAGAGCTTACCTTCAAAAACGGCCAACTGAGAATTGAATTCTGATCTGGAGGTGTTACAGATGCTTTGTGATGATCTGGATAGCTTCAATGATGATTATGGAAGGTGTCTGGATGCTTGGAACCATCTGAATTCATCTGGGTATGGCCATGGTACCCGACCTGCATAAGCTTCAAGAGTGAATCGAATTTGAAGATGGAGGTGTTTCAGATCATGGATGATGGTTGGGATAGCTCATATATGGTATATGGAATGTGTTTGGATGTTTAACTTGGACAGAAATGAGCTAGAATGAAAATTGGCATGATAAGGCTCATTATGTGTTCATATGGAGGTGAGGTAGTGATTTTGAGTTCTGAGTGTTTTTGGGGTGTGTGGATGGATCAAACACTTCACATTTGATGTTTATGGGATGTTAGAACCCTCACTTTGCTCAGAAATTGCAAGAGATGGAAATTGCAATTCTTCCTCTTTGAAACTCATGAAACTTGCAACTTAAGAAAGAAGAAAGAAAACCTATGATTATGAGGTTTTGGTGTGATTTGAAGAGTGGAAATGACCTCTATTTATAGGCCAAAGAGTCTGAATGAAGAGCTTTGCAACTTGCTTCAAGAAGTGATGATTTGGCTTAAGGGATAAAGTGGAATCTTTCACATTAAATGCAAATGGTTAAAGTAACTAAACCATGGTTATTTTGGCCAAGCTTCTTATCTCTTTCCTATCTGATCTTAAACCAGAAAATATCTCTCAATTATTGCTTCTATGCATCATTACTTGGTCCATTTGGCAATTTGGTTCATAACTTAGTGAAAATGTCTTGAAATTTCAAGTGAAAATGATCACTAAATGCATAATTCAAAACCATAGCTACACTCCATATTTTTTCATGCTCTTGGACATTTTGGAAAGCTCATATTACACACTTCAAAACCCTAGTTGAAAGCTTCTTCAAGACCTTTAAGGAAATGGGTGAAAAAGATCCATGAACTTTGAAGAAAATGAGATTTCAAGTGAAGTTTTCAAAAAGTACCAACTTTGAAGCTCCATATCTCTTAAATGGTTGATCTTATGGAAAAAATTTATATGTGTCAAAGTTGTTTATTGGATCAAAATCTACAACTTTCATGTTGGAAGTTTTTTTCAGTTTGTAGGTGAAATTTTGAGAAATTCCCTTCCAAAGTTTGGAAAAAACCATTGAAAAACACTTAGAAAATTTTCTAAGTATGAAAGTCAAACTTTTGACTTTTTGATTCTTGATTGATTTTCTTGATTTTTCTTGATCAAATGACTTCTCATATCATATATTGATGATTCAAAACTTCAAAAGTCATGGTTGACCAAAATTCCCCAAAAGTCAATGGTGATCTTGTACAGTTGACTTTTCAGACGAATCGCGTTTCTGGAGATTTCAAATGAAACAGGCTACCCTCATCAAATGAATGGTATGAATGGATCATATTGAGGTATTAGAGGATATTGAGCCATGATTTGAGTTGTGACACCATGTCCTGATTAAAAAGTCAGTGGTTCAGTGAATTAGGTCAAAAACCCTAATTGTCGACCTGATGAAATTGATGCCTGTAGGTCTTGAATTGAGATGTAATTTCCATTGTATATTGTCATAGGGATTATTTGAGGATGATTGAAACCTTTGATTGACTTCCTGGAGATTTTTAGGGTTTCCCAAATGTGATCCCTGATTTCAGTCCCTGATAGTTCAAAACCCTGATCTGAGGATTTGTCTGATCAATCTTTGTATAGGAGATGTTCTGAGCCAATGGATTAGGTCAAAATGATGCACTTGGGGTCTTGAGGTCATGTCCCAAGTCATTAGGTCAAATCCCGAGCAAAAGTCAGGAGTATGCTGTCTTCAGTCAAAACCCTAATTCAGTCGATTCAAAGCTGTTGAGTTTGTTGAAGTGAATCTCTGAGGACCAAATGTTGATTGTTGATGAAGATAGTTCATTTGAGATGAAGGGAGAACAAAACCCTAATTGATTGTTACTTGTACTGATGAGTGGTTTCTTGATTAAACCCTGCTGAGTCACAAGTAGCAAACACAAGCTATGCAATTTGTTAGAGATGCAAATGATGCATATGCAAATGATATGAGGTGGTATCTTAGGTCAAAAATTGGGGTATGACAGATGCCCCTATTTAAGTTTCTTCAACCTGAGATATGAAGATTGAAAATCTTCGTTTTGATAGGGTGGAAGAGACTTAAATATCAGAAGACGCGAATTTTGGACCTAAGATACCAAAATTGCGAATGATGCAAGGATATCTCTACCGAGGGAATATCAAGAACTGACTCCGCTGGGGAAAAGAGATTGGGAAGGATGTCTCAATCCGTTTTAGGAAGAGAATCCGTTTTTCGGGAAAGCAAGTGTATGCTTCACCGGGGAATGATAGCTTTGTAAGAAAAGCTTACCTATCGGCATTATCGACTATCAGCATGGGGATAGACTTGTTTAATAATGCGAAGGTGAAAGGTATGAAACTGTGTTACCGACTATCAGCATGGTGATAGACTTGACAAGGTAAAAGAGTTTCAATGTTTGGTTAATATTACCGACTATCAGCCTTGTGATAGACATGTTTAATAATATAACCAGAACAAAAGGTTACCGACTACCAGCTTTGTGATAGTGGTTTTTGAAGACGTGATCAATTATCAGCCGAGTGATAAAATGATTCTGGAGACTTTGCTAGGGAAATTACTGGTTATTCAGCCTTGTGAACAGTAATGAGGCCCTGATTGTCAAATGGTCTTCATGATTGATTTCCTTGAGAGGAAAAAGCTTTTGAAAGAGACATAAGCTGCTCAGATGACGAGGCTATTGCTTATTGTCTATTTTTTCACGACTTTGTTTGAGGAATCGGAGTTTGAAATTTCTAGTAAGGACAAGGTTCTAACCAAGAATGAATTGGAAAGAGACAGTCAAACAAGACTTTGTACCCATGAGGAATGAACTCGAATGGGGATTTTCTCCTTTGTTTTGAGAGGAGAAAACTAAAGCAACCTTCTTCCACGAGGAATGATCTCAGTGGGGAACTGGAGAAAGAATATGTTCTTTTCTGCTTATGGGTGACAACCTACTTGGAGAGATGACACGCCCATATTTGTTTCTTCTTTTTTTCTTTTTTTTCTTTTTGAGGATAGATATATCCTAAACAAGTGATTCTAAATCAAACATTGAAAAATGCAAGAATGCATAAATGATGCAAATATGTATGAATGATGAATGTCATGAATGTCGCATGCATGCTAACAATACTGACAGACAAAGAAGTATATACTGGAGAGGGACCGACGTCGCAATACAACCAGATACTTGGCAAATGTTTTTCAACACGGTGTAGATAACACGGGTGATGAATGGTGTTGCGTGCTTTAAACTTCTCTGGGGAAGATAAGCATCTTTACTGAGATGGAAGAGCTTCTTTACTGGAGATTGGAAATCTTCGTCACTGGGGATAAAAGACCTTCTTCACTGGGGATAGAAGAGCTTTTTCACTGGGGATAGAAGAGCTTCTTCCTATGGAGATAGCTGTTGATGTTCCTTCCGTTGTTCACAACTCAAAGGAAAATTTCGCTTTTATTTTGAAAAAGAAAAGTGAAGTAAATTCATTTAAAACTTTTTTTTCTTTTTTCAAAAGTGAATAACACAATTAAAGCGTCATTTTGCAAGCTGAAAGAAATTAAAGATTGCAAACAAAATGGGCACAAGGCTCAAATTTATTTAATAAGATGGTAATCAGCTAAAGGCGTGATTCCATAGAGTATTTACAAAAGTTGGAAATGGTAATTATGCGGAAAAGGCTACATTGAAAGCAATAACCACTATTCCCTCTAACAACTTTGAGTTCCAACTGTGCTTGTCGCTTCAGATTGGTGATGATTTGATTGAAGATCCTTTGATGAGGTACAGACTCTTCAGGTGACGAAGTAAGGACTGATGCAGTTACTTTGTCATAAATCCCTAATTTTTGCCTAGATTGCCCTTTCAGGTTTTCAATCTACCGGGATGAATTTTTTCTGTTTATTGTCTCTAATTTTTGCCTGGACCGCCCTTTCGGGTTTTCAGTCCACCGAGACGCTCATTTTTGCCTAAGTCGCCCTTTGCGGGTTTTCAACTTACCGAGCTGTTCTTTTGTATTTTTTTAGACAAAGTATTTCTTGACTGCATCAGCATTCACAGGATATGGGAGTTCATCACCATCCATGGTTGCAAGAGTCATGGCGCCGCCAGAAAATGTTCTTTTGACAACATACGGGCCTTCGTAATTAGGAGACCATTTGCCCCTAGAATCTGGTTGAAAAGACAAGATCTTTTTAAGCACGAGGTCGCCTTCTCGAAATTCACGAGGTCGAACCTTTTTGTTGAAGGCTTGTTTCATCCTTGCTTGGTATAACTGTCCATGGCATAGAGCAGTCATACGTTTTTCTTCGATTAAGTTCAACTGATCGTATCTGTTTTGACACCATTCAGCCTCTGATAACTTAGTCTCCATGAGGACTCTCATTGATGGGATTTCAACTTCTACGGGGAGCACAGCTTCCATGCCGTATACTAGAGAAAAGGGAGTTGCCCCTGTTGAAGTACGCACTGAAGTACGGTATCCATGTAAAGCAAATGGCAGCATTTCATGCCAGTCTTTGTAAGTGACGACCATTTTCTGGACGATCTTCTTAATGTTCTTGTTAGCAGCTTCAACGGCGCCGTTCATTTTTGGTCTGTAAGGAGAAGAGTTATGATGCTCAATCTTGAATTCCTCACACAATTCTTTCATCATCTTGTTATTCAAGTTCGAACCATTGTCAGTAATGATCTTGCTGGGAATACCATATCGGCAAATGATGTTGTTCTTGATAAACCTCACAACCACTTGTCTTGTAACATTGGCATAAGACGCTGCTTCGACCCATTTGGTGAAGTAATCAATTGCTACCAAGATGAAACGATGACCGTTTGAAGCTTTCGGTTCGATCATTCCAATCATGTCGATACCCCACATGGAAAAAGGCCACGGAGATGAGAGAACGTTGAGTAGAGTCGGCGGTACATGGATCTTATCTGCGTAGATCTGGCACTTGTGACATCTCTTCACGTGTTTATAACAATCAGATTCCATTGTCAACCAATAGTATCCTGCTCTTAAGATCTTTCTGGACATCGCATGCCCATTTGAATGAGTTCCAAAGGACCCTTCATGCACTTCATGCATTAACATGTCTGCTTCGTGTCTATCCACGCATCTGAGCAAAACCATGTCGAAGTTTCTTTTGTATAGCACGTCTCCGTTCAGGAAGAAACTGCCAGAAAGTCTCCTTAGAGTCTTCTTGTCTTTGTTTGATGCCCCAAGCGGGTACTCTTGAGTTTGAAGGAAGCGTTTGATATCGTGGAACCACGGTTTATCATCGATGACTGCTTCAGTTGCAAACACATAGGCGGGCCTTTCAAGGCGCGTAATTCTGACTGTAGGCATATCGTTCCAATGATTGACTTTGAACATGGAAGATAAAGTAGCCAAGGCGTCTGCCATTCGATTCTGATCTCGAGGTATATGATGCAATTCAACCTTGTTGAAGAAAGTCAACAGACGTCTTGCATAATCTCTGTAAGGAATCAAGCCAGGGTGGTAAGTTTCCCACTTGTCTTTGATTTGGTTGATCACGAGGGCTGAATCTCCATATATGTCTAGGATTTTGATCCTTAAGTCAATGGCTTCTTCGAGACCCATGATACAAGCTTCATATTCTGCGATGTTGTTGGTGCACTCAAATAGCAATCTGGCGGAGAACGGGATATGAGTACCCTTGGGAGTGATGATGATTGCCCCAATTCCATTGCCAAAAGCGTTTACTGCTCCATCAAAAATTAGGCCCCATCTTGATCCGGGTTCAGGACCTTCTTCAGGTAACGGTTCGTCACAATCTTTCATCTTCAAGTACATGACATCTTCATCAGGAAAGTCAAACTTGAGAGATTGATATTCATTAATTGGTTGATGCGCCAAATGATCGGCGAGAATGCTTCCTTTAACCGCTTTTTGAGCACGGTACTCAATGTCATATTCAGATAACAGCATTTGCCATCGGGCAATCCTTCCTGTTAAGGCAGGCTTTTCAAAGACATACTTGATCGGATCCATTTTGGAGATTAACCAAGTAGTATTGTTGATCATGTATTGGCGGAGACGTTTTGAAGCCCAAGCCAAAGCACAACATGTTTTTTCGAGCATGGAGTAACGAGACTCACAGTCTGTGAATTTCTTACTCAGGTAATAGATGGCATGCTCCTTCTTACCGGTTTCATCTTGTTGTCCAAGCATACAACCCATGGATTCTTCCAACACAGTAAGGTACATGATTAGTGGTCTTCCTTCAACTGGAGGAATCAATATTGGTGGTTCTAACAGGTATTCTTTGATACTGTCGAACGCTTTCTGGCAATCTTCAGTCCATACAACCCCTTGATCTTTGCGGAGAAGCTTGAAAATTGGCCCACATGTAGCAGTCATTTGAGAGATAAATCTGGAGATATAGTTCAATCGTCCGAGAAATCCTCTTACTTGCTTTTCAGTTTTTGGTGCAGGCATCTCTTGAATAGCTCTGACTTTGTCGGGATCTACTTCAATACCTCTTTGGCTGACAATGAAACCCAAGAGTTTTCCAGATCTAACCCCAAAAGTACATTTGTTAGGATTCAAGCGAAGCTGATATTTCCTTAATCGTTGAAACAACTTCAAAAGGTATTCAATATGTTCTTCTTCTGTGCTGGACTTGGCTATCATGTCGTCCACATAAACTTCAATTTCTTTATGCATCATGTCATGAAAGAGAGTAGTCATTGCCCTTTGGTAAGTTGCGCCTGCATTCTTTAATCCAAATGGCATCACTTTGTAGCAAAAGGTACCCCATGGGGTGATGAAAGATGTCTTCTCCATGTCTTCAGGAGCCATCTTGATCTGATTATAACCGGAGAACCCGTCCATGAAGGAAAAGACGTTGAACTTAGCGGTGTTATCAACCAACATGTCAATATGTGGTAATGGAAAGTCATCTTTTGGACTGGCCTTGTTCAAGTCACGGTAGTCAACACACATTCTGACTTTGCCATCTTTCTTTGGAACTGGCACTATGTTGGCCAACCATTGAGGATACTCTGAGGTGACAAGAAAACCTGCGTCGAGTTGCTTTTGAACTTCCACTTTGATCTTGTTAGCCATATCAGGGTGAGTCCTTCGCAATTTCTGCTTAACCGGCGGACATTCTGGCTTCAATGGCAAGTAATGCTGAACAATATTGGTATCCAACCCAGGCATGTCTTGGTAGGACCAGGCAAACACGTCAACATATTCTTTGAGAAGGTCTGTCAACTTACTCTTGACATCAGCATCAAGCAGCGATCCAATGGTCACTTCTTTTTTGTCTTCTTCAGAACCCAAGTTGATCTTTTCTAAAGGCTCTTTGTGAGGCAGAATGGCTCTTTCCTCGTGCTTAAGTAATCGAGAAATCTCGTCTGGGATCTCCTCTTCTTCCTCTTCTTCGGCTTCGAACACAGGAAACTCAAAGTTGGGAGAGGGCATAGGGTTATTGCATTCAATGGGTTTATCAATAGTAAATCTGCACATGTGATTTATATTTATTTCAGAAAATTTATGAATGCAAGAGTGTATGCAGATTTTTTTGAAAAGTTTTTTTTTTTTATTTTGGTTTTTTAGGATTACCATTTCCAGAAAAAAGCAAAAATAAAACATATAATGTAGGGAATTCAAAATGACACTTTATTTATGATTCATTTTTGAAACAAAGCCCTAAACACAAACTCATTTGTCTTGGGCGGGACAAAGAGGGAAACTTTTAAAACAAAGCCCTATACACAAAGTTATTTGGGCGGAACATTTAAAAGCAAAGCCCTATAAAACATCTCTCTGCTTTGGGCAAGGCAGGAGGTCAAAATAACAGCGAGGTGATTACTTTGAGCGGCGAACAACATTCGGAACGTCGACAGCTTTCCAGTAGCAACGAACTCCTCTGTGTATTATGTATTCAGGAAAATTCTCCCCAGAATTATCTTCAGTATTGACATTGACCGCTGGTCGAGCAGGATTTGAAGGTCCTGGTTTGTCACCCTTGTTCTTTGTAGAGTTGAAACGGTCTTCTTCTACTTCTTGAAGAGCATAAGATGAGTCACAATCTTCAGAATTTTCAGGATGTATTTCCCAGTCTTCAGGATGAAGAGACTCATTGTCAGCGACACTTTCTGAGTCAACTGCGGGATCATCTTCCCCTTCATCTTCAAAAATGGCATTTATGTGATAATAACCATCATCAGGATTATCAATCTTGGCAGATGCATTGAATCCGAAATCTTCAGTAATTTCAGGCTGCTGAGAAAATTGACAGGGCTGATAAACCTCTTCTGGTTGACTATTATATTCAAAGGAATCTCCCCATCCGGTTGGTTGGATATCCTCAATCGCAATCTTGTAACTTTCAGGTGCTGTATATTTCACCATATAATCAAATTTTCCACTTGGTTGTCCCAAGGTGTCCCAGATTTCTGCAGGAACAGGTTCAGTTTCATTGCCTTTGGATTTCTCTGAAGGAGGATATGGTTCTTCCTGAGATATGTATCCCGAGTCATTGAGATAACATTTCCATTCTTCTTCAGGATCGGGTAGACCTTCTTCGATACATTCTTCGATAAGGACATTAACCTCTTGAGGAATTGGGTTAAGGAATCCTCCACTAATGAATGTTTCTTTAATCGGACGAAGGGTTTCATCCTTCTTAGTGCAGTTTGAGAATGTTGGTGAACATCCGAGACCTGCTCTAGTTTCATTTTTGGTAGGGATCACAACTTGCCCCCAGCCAGTGGTAGTTCCATCTTTCACTACTTTCACTGCCTCTTT
This sequence comes from Vicia villosa, assembly GCF_029867415.1. Lineage (NCBI taxonomy): Eukaryota > Viridiplantae > Streptophyta > Magnoliopsida > Fabales > Fabaceae > Vicia > Vicia villosa. The sequence continues at coordinate 104,913 of NW_026706198.1, read as the reverse complement.
GTAAGAAGAGATTGATGCTTTCTTTTTGGAAGATTCGTCTTCTAAAGAGAGACCTTGGAACTGCGTTCCTTCCACATCATCGGCACTGATAAAAGAGAAATTGGATAAATGACTCACCATCAAGGCTTGTTCTCCACTTATCGTTACCAATTTTCCATTTGTTACAAATTTTAACTTTTGATGGAGCGTAGAAGTTACTGCCCCTGCTTCATGGATCCATGGTCGTCCTAACAGACAGCTATAAGCAGCTTGAATGTCCATGACCTGGAAGGTGATTTGAAATGTATGTGGACCAATTGTCATGGGAAGGTTGACTTCGCCGATAACAGATTTTCGCGATCCATCAAATGCTTTGACAACTACACCACTGAACTTCATAGGCATTCCTTGGTAAGACAAACGAGCAAGAGTCGTCTTTGGCATCACATTCAAGGAAGATCCGGTGTCTACCAACACATTGGACAAAGAGTCTGACTGACAGTTCATAGAAATGTGTAAAGCAAGATTGTGATTTCTACCCTCCTCGGGGAGTTCTTCATCACAGAAGCTTAAATTGTTGCAAGCTGTTATGTTGGCTATTATCCCATCAAAGTGGTCAACAGTCACATCATGATCTACAAAAGCTTGATCCAAAACTCTCATCAGGGCTTCCCTGTGGGCTTCTGAATTCAACAGCAATGAAAGTATTGAGATTTTTGAAGGAGTCTGCATAAGCTGATCCACAATCTTGTATTCACTTCTTTTGATAAGCTTCAAAATTTCATCAAAGTCAGGATTGACATTGGTTCCACTGGATTGACCAACATCAGTGTTTGTATTACTGACAGGAGTTTCCACAGGATTCCCTGCTGGTGTACTGATAGAATTTTGTCCGGTCGCAGGAGCAACAGGTTGCTTCGGAGGTAATGGAGTATACACACGTCCACTTCTTGTTACTCGACTCACATCAGCGATGTTCACGACAGATGAAAGAGTAGGTAAAGGAACTTCTTGTCCATTCTTTATCATTGTGGCATTGTAATTGTATGGAACTGCCTTGTCAGAGTCATAAGGAACAGGTCCAGGTAGACAAATGATCAAAGGAGCAACAGGAACCTTCGGCTTGTTATAAGTAACTTCCATGCGCTCAGGCATGTTGAAATGAGGAACGATGACGTTAACTGTAGGCATTTCCGAGTTGATATCTGAGACTAAAAGCTCATGCGGATAGCATCCTATCATGTTAACTTCATTTTCATTCCTATTTCTGTAGATCTGAATAGTACCATTATCCAACAGTACTTGGAGATCTCTTCTCACAATCGAACATCCGTGAGGATCTACACAACATATGCTACAGGAACCATAGTGATGCTGGCGAAAATTCTGCCCTCGACAGAGAGTGGCGTGCATTTGTACCAAATCGGCTCTTGAGAATTGATATTATAGACTCGGTACGGACCAGGACATCCATACACCATGTTTACAACATGCCCTCCATGATTGGGCAGCGGATTTGCTTGCACATTTGGATTCAAATTTCTGAAAGAGAGGAGATTAGATCTTACCAACCTCTGAACTTCATGTTTCAAAGCTATGCAATGCTCAAGATCATGGCCAGGCGCTCCTTGATGATAAGGGCATGAGACCTCAGCTTTGTACCACCATGGGAGTTTCTCAGGTACTGGTGGTGGTGCTTTAGTCTGAACAAGACCTCTTTCAATCAAAGCAGGGTACAATTCTGTGTAGGTCATTGGAATCGGATCAAACTGTGGAGCTCTTTGTACACGATTCTGATTATTGTTAAACTGCTGAGCCTGTTGTCGAGGCTGTTGTTGTTGAAACTGCGGAGTAAATCCCGGATTCGGTGTTGTATTAACATTAACGGCTGGTGCGATAGCAGCTACCTGTCGTTGACGATTAACATTTCCTCTTGGCTTCCCTTGGGATACCATGTCAACACTTTGTTCTTTCTTCTTTGGGAAACCACTTCCAAACTTTTTGGTTCCGCTTGAAGATCCACCTTCTTTAGTTAGACGTCCGGTTCGGACTCCTTCTTCTAGACGCATCCCCATGTTTACCATTTCGGTGAAATCACTTGGAGCACTAGCAATCATGCGTTCATAGTAAAACGGACTGAGAGTATTCAAGAAGATCTTTGTCATCTCTTTTTCTTTTAACGGTGGATTAATCTGAGCAGCAGTTTCTCTCCATCGTTGGGCATACTCTTTGAAAGTTTCATGGTCTTTCTGAGCCATGGATCGAAGCTGATCTCTGTCTGGAGCCATATCTGAGTTATACTTGTATTGTCGGACAAAGGCCTCGCCTAAGTCATTGAAAGTTCGAATATTGGTGCTATCCAAGCCTGTGTACCACTTCAGTGCGGCACCAGTCAAACTGTCTTGAAAGTAATGGATAAGCAACTGATGATTATCTGCATAAGTAGACATCTTCCTGGCATACATCACAAGATGACTTTGTGGACAAGAACTTCCTTTGTATTTCTCAAAGTCTGGGACCTTGAACTTAGCTGGTATTTGTACACTGGGAACCAAACATAGCTCCTGGGCATTCTTTCCAAACAAATCTTTTCCACGAATAGCTTTGACTTCCAGCTGAATCTTGTTGAACTGCTCTTGGAGATCTCCTACAAGATTACGCTGATTTGTGCTATCACCTTGATCATGATAAATCTCATTGCCATCATAAGGAACAGTGTGAACCGTAGGAGTCGGAACTGTCATAGTGGGCTGAGAAAGTGCCATAGTGACTTGAGAAAAAGTTACCCCCTGATTTGGAGTAAACTGTGAACTTTGTGCAGCAGGCGCTTCAGTTGTAGCTGTTTGAACCCCAGAGAAATTATGGCGAAATCCTGTACCAAAGCTGAAAGGCGTGCCCCAACCTTCTGGCATGGAGAAAGATGGAATACCGAACGCAACTGTAGAAACTGGAGTAGTGACTTCAGATGTTACCGTTGCTTGACTGTTGGGTGGCGGCGGCTGATTTTGTGCGGCCATTAAGGAGTCAACCAGAGTAGTGAGACTTTCCAACTTTTCCTGAAGGGTGGTCACCGTACCACGGAGCTCAATATTCTCTTGTTCAGAGTGTTCCATTACTCTTCTTCTGTTTGAACGAGTATTGTATCTGTGATCTGATTGCGAGCGCGGTCGAGAAACTTTGAGACGCGACAGCTTGACGATCTATTGGAGAAAGATCCAAAAGATGAGACTCTATACAACAGACTCGATATGCAGAATGATGTATGCAAAAAGAAATTTATGATTTTTCCAAACATTTTAAAGATTATTTCCTTTGCAAACATTTGAACACAAACTATTCTTTTATTCATTCATTTTTTATTACAATAATGGGAAATGTTACAACATTGGAGCGTAGCTCCTTACAGAAGCAAATGATAAATAAAAATTTAAACAATCCTAAGCATCTTCATCAGACGAAGAACCAAATGCATTGTGCAACTTGAGCTTCATGATTTCTTTCCCATAGCGAGCTTTCAACTCGGCCTTTTCAGCTCTCAGCTTGTCAACCACATTCTTCCAATTGTCAGGTATCGGAGCGTTGCTTGTTGAGCCTTCAAGCTTTTTCTTGCTTTCTTTGATGTATCTTCTGATTGCGGCATCTTTCCGACGGATCTTCTCATCTTTGTTCATGAGCCATCCATCCTGATAATAGAGAGTTTCTTCGTGTTCTTTCACTTGTTTCTTCAACTTTCTATTTTCCACATCAGTTCTTCGAAACTTTTCTTTCCAAGCGTCTTTCTCTATCCTCATCTTGGTCAAAGTGTCTTGGTATTCCTCCATAGCGGGAATGTTGGGTCGTTGAGGCACCACAGGGAACATGGGTTTTTCATAATCATAAGGCATTTGAAACTCCCTTGCTCTTTTCCTTACCCAACAGGTGTAGGCGCTCGTAGCGATACAGTTCTTTGTCTCACCTTTTTCTTTCCATCGGATGTCGTACCAGGCTTTCACCATTTTTGTTTTCAACCCCTGAGGATCATTTCCTTCCTGATAAAAGTAACTTTCCACTGTAGGTCCAATGGGTTTAGTTGAATTTGCATACCCGAGTTGTCGTCGGGCTAGGACTGGATTGTAGTTAATTCCTCCTTGTGTACCAATGAGGGGTACGTTGGCGAATTCTCCACAGCTTTCAATGGTTTCTGTACCGCAGCGAGCCAAGGTATACCACTGAATATCATTATTAGTAAGAGACATAAGTCTTTGAGACCATCGCAAACCTTCCCGGTTTTCCGTGAAAATGGGAGACTTAGGTAAGTGTGAAACAATCCATTTAAACAACAGAGGTGCACAACATACAATAATTCCACCACCTTGGTGATTCCTATGATGGACGGAGAAATACATGTCACCAAGCAGAGTCGGAACGGGATTTCCATTCAAAAAGACCTTTATGGCATTGATATCAACAAAGTCGTCGATATTGGGAAACAAAACCAACCCATAGATGAGCAAGGCTAGTACAGCTTCAAAAGCTATCATGCTACCAGTCTCGATGAAGTCAAAGGCTTTCTTTATTAGAAACTGTGAAGGCAAACCTGGAAGGTTTCCTTTGGTAGTCCAATTACTCTCTACTTCAGATTTCTTCAAGTGAGTTCCTGTTGCAATGACTGGTGACTTAGGAATGGCTTCCAAACCATTGAAAGGTATTTTGTCAGACACAGGAATACCCAAAAGATTGGCATATTCTTCCAAGGTTGGTACCAACTGATAGTCTGGAAAGGTAAAACACCGGTAGACGGGATCATAAAACTGAACCAGAGTTTTGAGAAGCCCTTCATCAACATGAGTGTTCAAAATAGGCAAAAGCTTTCCATGGCTTTTCCTAAAATCAGAAGGATCTTGTACAAAAGATGCTAACTCTTTCAGTCTTTCCACATTAGGCTCTTTGAAACCGTACCTCTTGGTATGCCTTTTTACCCACTCCATAATCTAATCCTATAATGTTTGCAAATAAAATTCTCTAATTGTTTGGAAAAATCATGTTTTTATGGAAAAAGATTTTTTTTTTATTTTTTTATGGATGTATGAATGCATGGATGCATGGATGCCACATATTCAAACATGGTAAAGCAAACATGGTAGTTCAAACATGGTAACACAAACATGGTAATACAGACATGGTAACACAAACATGGTACACACAGGTTCAAAGGTCCAGCGTCACGAGCATGAGGTCAGAGAACCAAACATGGGATAGTTCTAGTTAATCACCTGCAAAACATGTTCTACTGATACGTCAGAGTCTACATTTTTCTTTCGGATATTACCGGCTTTCCACAATTAAACTCATGAGCCAGTAATATTCTCAAGAAAAACTCGTCTGAGTGTGGTTCTCCGCATGACAACTAATCCAAGTCTTCACCTGAATAGTTTCTGCACCACAACCTAATAAGGCCAGGATGGGTTGGGGTTCTACGGTCTCTCAGCTTCTACAGTTCAATGAAAGCAATAATGTCTTCGCAATTAACTCGCTAAACATATATTACAAACAAGGAACCTCCACTGAGCGGAAGGATTCTCACGTGCGCCTGCACATGACTATACCCTCCACCTAATTTCTTATGTGTACTTAATCCGGGTTAGGATTTGTCCATAATGTATCACTTGTAACAGAACCACACAAGTAACAGAACCAAAGAACCAAACAAGAACAAAATAAAAATAAAACAAATAGAAATAACCCTTTCTTTGGAAACAATAAAAAGATGGTCCCCAGTGAAGTCGCCATTTTTCTGTCGCGGGGAAAAATCGTTGTCTTTTTTTTGGGATGAGACACCTGATGCCTTCTTTGGGCTCGAGTGCTCAAAAAAATGATTTTTCTTTTGTACGGACCAAACTTTTTATTGTTTCCAAAAGAGGAAAAGGAAAAAAGTTGCAATAACCTTAAAAGTGGGGGAGAGATCTTGGGTAAGAGGGTTGGTTATACGAAGGGAAGGTATTAGCACCCAACGTATCTATAGTACTCTATAGGTTTCTTTGTTTTATTTATTCCATTCTTGAGAGGTTCTTGTGAAATAGGTGGGACCTAAGGTGTTTGTTTGATTATGCTCGCAAAGATCATCGCGATCCTCTGCATACATATCCCCTAGAGGGAATCAGAGCATCTGTAGCTCGGGGTCTACGGGTGCTAAGGTTTGAATGGTTTTTTTTGTTTTATTTTGCTCGCCAAGGATCGACCTTGTGCCTACGTATTCTCAAAGGGATGTTGAGAAAGTCAGAGCAATCGTAGTTCCCACTTATGCTAGTGGAAGCAAAGGAAAATAGACAAATGTCGTCTAAATGCTAGATGTATCTAATCTATATCATCACATACATCTGTTTGATTTTGTTTGAAAATCTTTTCATTATAAGCCCGGGGCCATGCCACTTAGGGTGCTTAGAATGATAAAGATGTTTTTGTTTTAACCAGCCTTGTGGCAAAAACTTTTAATGAAGTCAGCCTTGTGACAAAAAGTTTTGATTAATCAGCCAGCCTCGTGGCAAAAGTTTCAATGAAGTCAGCCTTGTGACAAAAACTTTGATTAATCATCCAGTACGGTGGTAAAACAGTTTGATTGATTAGCCAGCCTTGTGGCAAAAAGAAATTTGATTGATTAGCCAGCCTTGTGGCAAAAAAGTTTGATTGATTGATTGTTTGTGATGATATATAAGAGATACTCCTAGCATAGAGATGAAAGATGTCTAATCTCCTAGGGTATTTGATTTGGATATTGGGGATGCTTATAAGAAGCCCGTGGGTCCTTGTACGAAGCCCAAGAGGAGGCTATCCGAGGGTCCTTGCATTGTAAGCCCAAGAGGAGGCTATGGGAGGGACAATCCAGGGTCCTTGCATTGTAAGCCCAAGAGGAGGCTATGGGAGGGTCACTCGTTTGTACAAAGCCCAAGGGGAGGCATGGTATAGTTGGTCTGAGCTCTTAGAGCGATTTCACCGGGAAACCATACTCTATGTCCTAACCTAAACTAGTGGAGATTCTTTGCACGAAGCCCAATAGGAGGCTATGGGGAACCTAGTGTTGTACTAAGTTGAACAAGCACACATATCACACATATGAACAAACATGAACAAGTATGAACAAACATGAACAGGTATGAACAATTATATATATATGACAAAGTGTGTGTATATAATGGAGTTTATGAAGGAAATATACCTGTAAGCATGATCCATTTGTATACACAGGGGCTCGGGACTCACACTCGGGGAGAGGTCCGCTTGAATTTATTCAAAGCTATGTAAACAGGTATTTACAAAGGGGCTTGGGACTTATACCTACATGGAGGCCCATGGTTTTTTTGGGAAGATTTAAAGAAAAACCTTCATTTTTGGTTTGTTATTCAAAGTTAAAAATCAAACTGATCGAGATATGTACAAAACGGTGTGTGTACAATGAAATACCTAATTTCATGTACTAGAATGGGTATGTACAAAAGGGCTTGGGACTTATACCTACGTGGAGGCCCGTGTTTTATTTACAAAACATGGTTGATTGTTTTTATTTACAGACGCGAGGTTTCGCTTTTGTAAAACTGTTTGAAAGTTTGTTTTGAAAGAAGTTTATTCTGTTTGAAGAAAAACTGTACAAAAAAGAAAAAGGAGTGGGACTTACACTCTCTAATATTCGAGAGGCCCCTGTTTTATTTTCATAAAACAGGGTGGGTGGTTTTGAAAAAAAGATGTGAGATTTATTGTTTTAAAAACAGTTTGAAAAGTATTGTTTTGAAAAAGTTTTCTGTACAAAGAAAAACTGTAAAAAGGAAAAAAAGAGTGGGTCTTATACTCTCTAATATTCGAGAGGCCCCACTTCGTTTTGAAAATCAATTGATCAATTAAAAAGATTTAATCAAAAAGAAGTGGTTTATCGTTTTGAAAAGAATCGCGATCGCTCGTTTTAAAACGATTTGAATATGAGAAAAATTAACTTAATTAAGTTGAAAACAAGTTTTAATGCTTAATTAAGACCTAAGTGATTAGGGTTTGATCACAAAAAATATTTACAAGTAATTAAGTTTGAAAAAATCAAATAAAACAATATTTAAAGTATTTGAAAATACCTAAAAACATGTCATTTTAAACCTAATTAAAAGTATATTAAATAAATCTTTTTTTGTGATTTTTTTTGATATTGTCAAAATATGTATATTAAATAAGAAGTGTTTAAAAAATGAAGAAAAAATAAGTTATTTTGATGGGTTAAATTAATTGGTGAAGTTGTGAAGAAAATAGAGAAAAATAGTGTCAAAAAATAAGGTTTTGTCTTCACTAGGGCTTGAACCCACGCCCTGAGGTTCACTACTCAAAACAACAACCAACTGAGCTGCGCGTGCAGCTTGTTTATGATACGCTTCCATTCAATTATATTTTCAAACAAATATTTGAAATTTCCAAACCAAAAACGCGCCAAGAACACAACCCTAACTGAATTTTGAATTTCATCAAATCTGTGTTGTTTTGATCAGGTAAAGGGTCTATTCCACTTGGTTTTTCACGACGAACATGATGATGACCTTTAATTTCATTTATTTTTGCTCTAAGATGATTAATTCTCTGATGAACACGAAGAACCCTAATATGACAAATCTTTGTGAAATCGTGTATGATCATGATATGATGCAATTGATTGAGGGTTATTATTCAGTGATGGTGCAGAAACAAGATGGTAACTCAGTTTTTCATTTATGATGCATGTATGATAGAGTTTGAAGTTCAAGAGAGCTTACCTTCAAAAACGGCCAACTGAGAATTGAATTCTGATCTGGAGGTGTTACAGATGCTTTGTGATGATCTGGATAGCTTCAATGATGATTATGGAAGGTGTCTGGATGCTTGGAACCATCTGAATTCATCTGGGTATGGCCATGGTACCCGACCTGCATAAGCTTCAAGAGTGAATCGAATTTGAAGATGGAGGTGTTTCAGATCATGGATGATGGTTGGGATAGCTCATATATGGTATATGGAATGTGTTTGGATGTTTAACTTGGACAGAAATGAGCTAGAATGAAAATTGGCATGATAAGGCTCATTATGTGTTCATATGGAGGTGAGGTAGTGATTTTGAGTTCTGAGTGTTTTTGGGGTGTGTGGATGGATCAAACACTTCACATTTGATGTTTATGGGATGTTAGAACCCTCACTTTGCTCAGAAATTGCAAGAGATGGAAATTGCAATTCTTCCTCTTTGAAACTCATGAAACTTGCAACTTAAGAAAGAAGAAAGAAAACCTATGATTATGAGGTTTTGGTGTGATTTGAAGAGTGGAAATGACCTCTATTTATAGGCCAAAGAGTCTGAATGAAGAGCTTTGCAACTTGCTTCAAGAAGTGATGATTTGGCTTAAGGGATAAAGTGGAATCTTTCACATTAAATGCAAATGGTTAAAGTAACTAAACCATGGTTATTTTGGCCAAGCTTCTTATCTCTTTCCTATCTGATCTTAAACCAGAAAATATCTCTCAATTATTGCTTCTATGCATCATTACTTGGTCCATTTGGCAATTTGGTTCATAACTTAGTGAAAATGTCTTGAAATTTCAAGTGAAAATGATCACTAAATGCATAATTCAAAACCATAGCTACACTCCATATTTTTTCATGCTCTTGGACATTTTGGAAAGCTCATATTACACACTTCAAAACCCTAGTTGAAAGTTTCTTCAAGACCTTTAAGGAAATGGGTGAAAAAGATCCATGAACTTTGAAGAAAATGAGATTTCAAGTGAAGTTTTCAAAAAGTACCAACTTTGAAGCTCCATATCTCTTAAATGGTTGATCTTATGGAAAAAATTTATATGTGTCAAAGTTGTTTATTGGATCAAAATCTACAACTTTCATGTTGGAAGTTTTTTTCAGTTTGTAGGTGAAATTTTGAGAAATTCCCTTCCAAAGTTTGGAAAAAACCATTGAAAAACACTTAGAAAATTTTCTAAGTATGAAAGTCAAACTTTTGACTTTTTGATTCTTGATTGATTTTCTTGATTTTTCTTGATCAAATGACTTCTCATATCATATATTGATGATTCAAAACTTCAAAAGTCATGGTTGACCAAAATTCCCCAAAAGTCAATGGTGATCTTGTACAGTTGACTTTTCAGACGAATCGCGTTTCTGGAGATTTCAAATGAAACAGGCTACCCTCATCAAATGAATGGTATGAATGGATCATATTGAGGTATTAGAGGATATTGAGCCATGATTTGAGTTGTGACACCATGTCTTGATTAAAAAGTCAGTGGTTCAGTGAATTAGGTCAAAAACCCTAATTGTCGACCTGATGAAATTGATGCCTGTAGGTCTTGAATTGAGATGTAATTTCCATTGTATATTGTCATAGGGATTATTTGAGGATGATTGAAACCTTTGATTGACTTCCTGGAGATTTTTAGGGTTTCCCAAATGTGATCCCTGATTTCAGTCCCTGATAGTTCAAAACCCTGATCTGAGGATTTGTCTGATCAATCTTTGTATAGGAGATGTTCTGAGCCAATGGATTAGGTCAAAATGATGCACTTGGGGTCTTGAGGTCATGTCCCAAGTCATTAGGTCAAATCCCGAGCAAAAGTCAGGAGTATGCTGTCTTCAGTCAAAACCCTAATTCAGTCGATTCAAAGCTGTTGAGTTTGTTGAAGTGAATCTCTGAGGACCAAATGTTGATTGTTGATGAAGATAGTTCATTTGAGATGAAGGGAGAACAAAACCCTAATTGATTGTTACTTGTACTGATGAGTGGTTTCTTGATTAAACCCTGCTGAGTCACAAGTAGCAAACACAAGCTATGCAATTTGTTAGAGATGCAAATGATGCATATGCAAATGATATGAGGTGGTATCTTAGGTCAAAAATTGGGGTATGACACATAGGAAGAATTCAAATTCAAAGGATAGAACACTATGGATAGTCCTCCATGACCTGGAAATCAGGGGCACACCCTTCAATCTAAACATCGAAGCATATGACAAGGCTATTCCCTGGGGCACTTCCTTCATAAGCATCTTTCTCCATGACAATACTGGAGCAATGGATATCAAATCCGCAAGACACACAACAAAAGGAAAGGGCGTTCTCGCACTTTACAACCTCGAACAAATATTTCTCCTAACCACGATCATCAAAGTTCAAAAACAGGTATCGGGGAATCGCGCTAGCATCACACCCCATAAAAAAAAAACCCTGCAACTTCAGCAAGCTATATATGCTTTGGTTATCAACAACCCATCATTGGAGCATCATACAAATCATGCATTACATACATTGGTTGATACATTACACCGTAACTTTTATGTGGTCTTCTTTAAGATAAATCTCACGGTCCTTTCTAGGAGCCTCCTCAAACAGTCTTATTCAGGACGAATTATCACCACTTCCAAGAACCTCTTTAGGTAGTCTTTTTCAAGACATTCTTTTCTAAAAACCTTTCTAGGTAGTCTTCTCTAAGACAGTCATCGCCATTTCCAAGAACCTCTTTAGGTAGTCTTTTTTCAAGACATTTCTTTTCTAAGTTCTTTTTCAGGCAGTCTTCTTCAGGACATTACCTTTCTAAGTACCTCTTGAGGTAGTCTTCTTCAAGACCGTCTTTTTCTAAGCACCTTTTCAGGTAGTCTTTTTAGACATTTCTTTTTCCAAGTACCTTTTGAGGTAGTCTTCTTCAAGACATTTTTCTTCTAAGCACCTGTTTAGGTAGTCTTCTTCAAGACATTTTTCTTCTAAGCACCTGTTTAGGTAGTCTTCTTCGAGACATTCTTGTCCTAAGTACCTTTTCAAGTAGTCTTTTTCAAAAAACAATCCATCATCCCTCTCAGGAACCTCTTTAGGTAGTCTTCTTCAAGACATCTGTCAACCTTTTCAGGTAGTCGTCTTTAAAGACATTCTTCATTCCTTGCTAAGAACTTTTTCAGGCGATCTTCTTTACGACAAATTGCTATCTACTCTAAGAGCCTTTACAGGTGGTTTTCTCTAAGACAAATTGCTACCATTTCGATAAATCATTTCAGATAGTCTTCTTTAAGACAAACATTCACTTCCATTCCAAAAAGACCTTTTCAGGTAATCTTACAGAAGACATTACTTCGTTCCACTCATTACGTCAACCAAACATACGCATAAGCATAAGCATACATAAACATTACAAAGCCAGCATAAGCATAGTCAGGGTATAAGTGCAAGCATGGAATAAACAAGTTCAATGGGTTTGAGGAGATAAAACCATGGGATTGCATCAGCATTAGCATACATGCATACGCATTAGCATTAGCATATACATATCACAAAAGCCCAATTTTTATTGGCAATCCAAACTAGTTCAAAGTCCAGTTCTCGTCCTGGAAAATCATTAAATCCAGTTCCCGTCTGGTAGTCAGTTCCCGCCTGACTATTACATCAAAATCCAAATCACACTACAAAAGCCTAGTCTCCAACCCTCGTGTTATGAAAGGTGTATTTTCTCCGACCCTATAGTCGTGAGTCTCCAAAACAGGTGAATCTTTTTCATACAGGTAAGTTCGCTAGAACTATAGCAGGCGATCACTCTTATGCAGGTACACTTGTCAGAGCCATGGCAAGTAATTCCTTTGGTGCAGGTGAAGTTGCTATGAGCATAGCAAATTAGCCTAAAATGGTATAGGTAAATTTCGCGATAACACTCGCGGATAACCCTATTGGTGGTACAGGTAAATTCTGCGATAGCACTCGCAGATAACCCTGGTGACATAGGTAAATTTTGCGATAACACTCGCGAATAACCCTATTGGTGGTACAGGTAAATTCTGCGATAGCACTCGCAGATAACCCTGGTGACATAGGTAAATTTCGCGATAACACTCGCGAATAACCCTGTTGGTGCAGGTGAACTTGCTAGAATTATAGCAAGCAATCCTATTGGGGTCCACAAACTACGGAAACTTACTAGAACTACAGTAAGTGGGGGTTCACAAACTACGGAAACTTACTAGAACTACAGTAAGTGGGGGTTCACAAACTACAGAAACTTACTAGAACTATAGTAAGTGGGGGTTCACAAACTTGCTGACCATAGCAAGCCAATTACACAACCAACAGAAGGTCCTCGCTATTCCTTTTCAGGAGCCTTTCCAGGCAGTCTTCTTTAAGACGTATTCCATCCTTTCTAGGAGCTTTTCCAGGCAAACGGAGTTTCACAAAGAATTTCACAACAAAGGAGTTTACAAAGGGGTTTACAAAAGTTTCTCAATTGGGTTTATCACGTTAGTCCCTCGGCAGTGATCTTCTCCAAAACATCATCAATAACACACATAGGTTTTATCTTTCTTTTCAGAATTTCTAACATTTTTCAACTAACATAACTAACAATCATGCATCATATAACTAACATACTTTATTCATACATTACGCATATACATAGATGGCTCTCATTTATTTTGAGAAGCGCACTGCATCATGCATCGCATGCATCATAAACATTGCATAAAGTCAAAGTTGCCTTTTTAGGCCACGCTACGATCTGAATGCGTAGCTCCTACAAAAAAAAGAGAGAAAAAAGAAGAGAGCATTTGCTCCGCAAAAAAAAAGAGAGAAGGAAGAAGGAGGAACATTTTCCCTGGGTGGCATCTGTAAGCCCATCTCCCTCAGAAGTCCTTCTCGACAAATGCAAATTTTAGGGCATTTCAGTGTCCAATCATCTTCTACCTTTAGATCACGATAGGCAGACGTGCCTATCTGACTCTTCAGGTTTAAGAAGATTGAACAGGGGCAGCTGTCATACCCCAAAATTTGCCCTCCTATATTCAATCAAAGGTTCTTCATCACATCTCTGATAACTCAAGGCTCTAAGGTTGTCTCAAGTCATTTTCTCATATCCAAGACTAGGGTTTTGCACTTTATCAAAGGAGTTTGAATTTCTAAGGTCTCAGATGGGTCTCAAGGTGTTCCATATGTCTCAAAGTATCTCCATGGAAATTATCAAGCTTCAATCCCAAGGATTTCCCACCCTTTCATGATTTTTTAATCTTTTTTTTATATTATGGATTTTTATCCATTTAAATATAAATTAAACTTAGAAAAATATAGAGACAAATGAATTAAATTATATGGATTTTCTTTTAATCACACAAGGGCTCAACAAATGCCACAAGGAGGTCCAAATGTGATGGGGAGGTTTTTTAACCAAAATTAGAAGGATATTTTTTTCATGCATATTCATGCAAAATATCAAGGGATTAAAACTCAATAATTAAAGCCCAATGATAACCCTAATTGAGCCCATATATATACTAAAAATATTCACTAAAGAGGGAGGAGGAAAGATGTGAGGAGACTAGGGTTTTACAAATCACAAAGAATAGCACATAAGTGAAAATTTCGTGTGCCTCTTGCTGGTAATCCTCAAGCAATTTTAAGCCCTCAAATAACCTCCTGAGGACCTCAAGAATCATTCCAGTCCAAAAGCCAGGTTCAATCGTTCTTAGAAAGCACCTTTCATGAGCCATACTTGCATCATATTCTTGATTGTCGAATTTTGATTTTTATTGTGTGTTAATTCAAACTAACGGTGCTAACGTGATTTTGACATATAATAGGACAGGTTTCACCCATCGCATGAAGCTCATGACGCGCCAATGGCGATTCACCATAGTTAGGGCATCAAGGTCCTATGCATTCGTTTTCATGGCTACGATGGTTTTCAGTCAAAACTAACGTCACCATTGAATTCAGGGGCCTCGTTTTAGGGGATCTGGGTTTCCTTCTTTCTTGTTCCCCTTTGATTTTGCAGATTCCGAAGCATTGCCATGGGAGGACGAAAACAATGAAGAATCCGCAGGTAAATGCATAAGTGTTTTCACAGGAAAATCCGCAGGTGCGGAGGTTGGTGATGATGAATAGTGGAGGCTGCAGGTGAGAAACGCGCGTCGCCACATCAATGGCCGGTCAGCCCTTACCATCTTTCCATCCACACGCGCGTTTTTCTGATTGGTTCGTCAGTGTGGTTTGACTCTCTCTCAGCTTTCCATTGGCTCGTGAAGGAGACAGACGGGCCCACATAGATTATTCTTTGACTAAGTCATCATGGCGTTTGTTTTTTTTATTTGAATTATTGTTTCCATATAATTGACAAACCAGCGATTTGGCCCAGTTGGTAAGCAAAGGCGTGTGTGACTCGTGAGGGCAGGGGTTCTACTCTTAGCCCAGACATTATTTTTGTTGATTTATTTTGCAGGTTCATAATCCAAGATTGAGTGCACACAGCCAGCACAAGACTATCATGCACCCTCAGCATCAGCCACCGGATCTCCCATAGCCCTGATCTAACGTATAGCAGCTGCATCTCTACCATGGACATTCAAGGGTCAACCACATAAGATTGGTGCCAGGTTCTTATACCTTTTTATTTATTTGTTTTATTATTTACTTAGATTAACATTAATTATTTATATTTACTTTAATTAACCTATTTAATTAGGATTAATGAGATGATTAGGACTATAATTTATTTAGGATCATCTCGACTTATTTTTTTCCGATTAATTCGATTTAATTAATTGTAATTTAATTTTATTTATAAATCATAAAAAAAAAACCCTAGAACGGTGACATTAAGATATTAGGGTTTGCTCCATCCCATTTGCCCAAAGTATCAAAGATATTAGGATTTAATTTATTATTCGTTCCGACTAAATCTATTGGTCGCGATGGTTAATAATCGATTAATTTAATTAATCAAATCCTATAAATTAAAATTCAAATAAATTTATTTTGCTAAATGGTTTTAACCATCTTATTGGTTATGATGATTAGCATACCTTATCAATTTGTTATTATTTGTAATCGTATTAATCGGTTATGAGAGGTAACAGTATAAAAATACAAATTCATAAAATAATAAAATACGTTAATTCATTATTAGTGATAATCGAATCAATCGATTTGAATTGGTAATGGTGCAAAACCCTAATCTTTTAACTATGGTGATCAAACCTATTGATCATTGCGGTTAATTGTGCCAAATCAGGGTTGTACGCCCGAAACATCTAAAATACACTAAACCACGATACTACAGGATTTTTATCCTGGGCAACTCAAAATGCCCTTTCAAATCAAATTCAAACTGCGATAGGCAATTCGAAGAGCCTCAAAACAATTTCAAAACAACTTCACACAATCTCTATAATCAATTCTAAGGCGTACAATCCTGTCCCCGAACTACGTTGACTCTGATTCTCCATAAGGAGATACGTAGGCACTTGGCAACAAGGCGAGTCCCCCTCCCTAAAATCTCAATCTTCCCCTACTCAATAATTTAGCCATAAACCTTCACCTTAGATTCAAAGCCAATAGGAAAGGGTTGAGGGTGCCTAACACCTTCCCTTGACCTGAATATAGTATCTTACCCTAAATCTCTTAATCATTAAAGGTTTCCTATTCGCCTTGGTAGAATAGGTGGCGACTCTAATTATAAATTTTTAGGCAGGTTGCTACAAAACGCAACCTTGTCATTTTCATAAAGCCAACTTTAAACACAAAGTCAACTAATTGAGATTTGTATTTGTTCCCTTTGATCATACTCAACACAAAAGCTTAAAAGAAACACCTCTAAAGCTTCCAACCACTATAGAAAGTCAACCTACAACATTGAAATCATAATGCCTTTAACCAAAATTTGAGCTAAGATCAAATCAAGATCTTGCTTTTGATCCTTGCTTCATCCATAAGATCTCAAGCTTTCCTTATAAATAGAGTATCATTATCGACTCCAAGAACACACCTTGTATATCCTTATGAAGCATTAAGCCATAAACACTCTCAAAACCCTAAAAAACCATCACATAACTCCACCATTTTTCACTTGCAAGTTAAACTGGTTAAGGAGTTTCAAGGTATCTTAAAAACTCTATGCATATCCTTGTGTTCCTAGGAATACAAGGAACATAGAGGAATCATCATTTCACTTCTATAAGTGCAAAAAAGAGGCAATGAACCTACTCCAATAGGTCATTTTTTGCAACTTTGAACTCACTCCTACATGCATTATTTTAAATGATTCTTAAATAAAAATTTAGTATTTTAGTAAGAATTAATGAAAATTAAATGTATATTCATAATCCTCATGAAATTCGGAGTGAAATGGTATATTAATTTGTCATTTTTGGTGAAAAAATGAGAGTTGGAATTTGACATTGTTGAGTTTGCATGAAGAGTATGGCTCTGTGTAGCATGCTTCGATGCATAGCCATCCATTTTTTGCTTCAGTGAGCGTCGACCTGCAAGAGCCATCAATCGACCTCTAATTAGCCATGCGTTGACCTCCAGCAGATAGAGATGTATTTTTGCTCTGTGTATCTTCATGCTTGCTTGATTCCTGCTTGATGTTTCTTGTGTTACCAATTCAAAGAAATGAGATGGTATTGACTAAAATTTTCAAGGTATTCCCCTCTTCCTTGTCTTTACTTATTTAAGATTTTCTTTTATGCTTTGTATTTCTAAATCTTAGCAATTCAAATTCTGCTTTGTAGTTCTAAAACTTAGCATCCAAAAACCTTTTGCCACTTTGGCTTTATCTTTTAAAAACTTTTTTTAAGGGAACTATGACGCTTTGATCATTCATTGCACAAAGAATGTACTTAGCCATAAGATTATTTGAAATCTTTCCAAGAAATTATTTTCTCATCTCCCCACTCTTTTTATAAACAAAATAACAACAATAAACTTTAGACCAAATACACATATAAACAAAAGGTTCCTATAGAGTACTATATATACATCGGGTGATAATACCTTCCATTTGTGTAACAAGCCCCCGAACCTAGAACTCTTTTTTGTTTTATTAGTTTTGTTTGAAAACTTCTTTGAGATTTATTTCACTGATTTTCTCATTTTGTTTGGAAACAATAAAGCGCGGTGGTCAGTTTCACTAAAATACGAGTTAAGTCAATCAATGGCTTAGTATCAATTATTCACCGCTATAGTACCAAGTGACCTGTAATTAGAAATGACCTGAAAAATCAAAGGGAACCACTTTGCACATGTGAAAACTTGTTTATCATGATCAAACACATTTTTGTACAACACAAAACGACTGAAATAGCTCAACAAATCACACATTTCATCCTTCATTTCACACAGATGAATCTAGATCATTCCAAACTTGATTCACATGATTTAAGAAGAATTTGGCACGTACCATAACCTCACTTATTCTATTATAAATAGAGATCACTCATGTACTAAAATCCAAGCTTGAAAAGCCAACAAAACCTATGTTACTTTGAAGCTCAAAACCTCTAAAAACTAGAAGATCGAAATACCCTTTTCTCTTCTTTTCAACTTCAATTCTCCACCCAGAAACCTCCATCGGCATCATTTGAAGCTACCTAGAGCCTTAGAGAAGTTAGTTGTGACCTATAGACATTAAATCCATGTTACCATTTTCATACCTTCTGAGCTTACTTCGAACAGGTAGATACGAGTTTCAATTTTAATTATGAATGGCAATTGGTGTTTTCCATTTGAAGGCAACAAAATGTATTTTCCATTAAAATCTAATAAAATAAACCTCCGTGTTTCTTTTTGAGTAGATACAAATGCTCTGAATTCCATTACACAAGAGGGGTATGTAGGCACAAGATGTGACATCTTTTCGAGCACACAAAAAATAAAAACTTCTTTTCTCATCTCCCTATTCATTTTTTAAACTTTAACCTTTTAGCCTAAAAATATAGATTTTCAAATGGTTCATGTGGAGTACGGTATATGTTAGGGATGCTAATACCTTCCTCTTGATAATCAACCACTTGTATCCAGATCAATTCTTTGTTGGGTTTTATCAATATTTACCCTTTCCTTTAGAAACAATAAAGTTCGGTGGCGACTCTTGCGTTTTCGAATTAAGTTAATTGATAGATTAATCTCAATTTTTCTTCCACGATAGAAGAGTGACATCCTAAATGTGTATATGTGATCCATACTTGATTTATTTTAGAATATGACGCATGAGAAATTTAAGGTGTTACATAAACACCAAGGGAACTCCTTAACTTTTCAAACGGAATTGCATCTAAAGCCTTAATGAGTGTTGTACAATCCCTAACCATCATGGGCAAGCCCTAATATCTAAAATGTGATACACCAACTAAGGCTTCTGAGTCTCTCCGCCCTCGTAGGAGGAACATGCACACTTATACTTTTTGACTGGTACAAGTGTCAATGGTAATAGTTTGCATTTGGAGGCATCGTCGATGCCATAGTAGTTACGTTGGTCAATGACAAGTTGCACGTGTTTGTCGGGATATACTATCTCATTGTACTCCCCCAATTTATGAGGATTTTGCATGGATTTGAGGATTATGATTTCCAAGATCCGAGCACACTGAGGATGTTTAGGTTGTGTCTGGTTCGATTGATGTTCATTATGATTCTAGGAAAAAGCATAACTACCTCGGTCTCCAATTGGATTTATGGAAGGAGAATTATGCTTCCCGCCTTTAAAGCGTCCTTTTGGCTTCTGAACTTTTCTTTCTTCTTTCGCTGAATACGACTCTGGCCGTTCAAAATGATTTCCTCTCGAGTCAGCTTCTTGACTGTATTCGCCCACGACTGAATGTGTTAGACACGTTCTTCCAAACGAAGGAACCTTTCTTCCATTACTTTGGAGTTTTTCGGTGAATGGTTTTATAAATTTCGTCGAGCAATTCGTTTGCGCCTTGTGATCCAAGGTGCGAATTAAGATTCCCAAAACAGCGTGAGATATCCGGTCGTTCCATAAGAGTTGGAGATGGAATATGAAGCACTAGCGTTTGGATTGTTCTCGCTCGCGGTGGACGAAGAATTAGGTATGGTTATTGAAGAGCGTTAGTATCAATATTTGTGTCGCCAGTAGAAAGAGTTGTGTTCGGTCGACTGGTGGCTGACGATGCTAGATAGCTGCCACTAGAGCGGCTTCTCGCACAGTGGCAGAACGAGTAGCTCTTGATCCACCCATTTCTATGGATCAAATTTTTTTATAAGTAGTGAGTATTGGATATATAGAGAATCAACATACCTCTATCGCTAATGAATTTGATGTAATTGAGCGCATCTAAACTTTCTTTGATTTGTTGAATCCTCTATTTGAAGTCGAAGAGATCTCCACACTAGAAGATTAAATGTGGAGATAGAGAATTGTAGGATACGCATAAATCAAGAGTCGATTCCCACAGACGGCACCAATGTTCCGTTCTAGAACAAAAAATATGTGGAGTTGCGGAAGTTGCGGCGAAAGGGAGCTTTCGATGTGATAGAGCGGGGTGTACCGTCAACGTTAGCACTATGACGCTCAATTCAGTATGCGAATTATGAGAGAGTATTCAAATTGCATTTGAAACTTCCTACCTGAAATGTTAACATCCCGTATATACAAGCAAGAGGAATAATTGTCTCTCTCTTTCCAACGTGGAATGCCATGAACCTTTGGTTGCTTTAGAGGTATAGATCTCCTACTCCTATATCTTTAATGGTCTAGTGGTCAATAGAACCTTCTTAAAGGTTAGTGAACACCTGATATGAATCCGAGACATTCTCATCTTATGGTAATAAGATCTATGAAGACATGGCCAGATTGAGGTAGATGTAACCTTAACTAATACGGCTATTATTCTCAAGAATGGTCATTTTTGTGTAAAGTTAGTTTGTTTCCTTATCTATGTTAAGCATTTTTTAAATAACTCCAACATGTTGCTAATAATGCATATAGAGAAGTGTCGACAAGCTGTCAAGATATGAACAGGATAGGTGATTAAAATACCTAACCGCAGTAGATAGAAAAGATGAAAAGAAGCAAAGATATGCGATTAAAATACCTAACTTTGTTGGTTGTTTCTACTTTGTTCGTTGTTTCTAAATACTCATTCTTCTTAATTTTCTTTCTATATTCTCTCTATCACAGTTTTTCACCACATAAGTCTTTATGAAAACAGAAAATGTTTTTAGAAAGTAAACAGACCCTTAACTATTCACCAAATCCCCACTTTAAATTTGCTTAATTATACCATACTTTATGGCGTAAGTAACTTTTTAGATGTAATATATCAGTTGAGCTTTTTATGGTCTAGAGAAATGATCCAGATCTTGGACATATATGAATTGAAATTGTAAACAACCAAGGATTATGGATTTTGAAAGAATTTGAACACTATTTACCAAACGGCAGATGGCAATACTGAGTCTTTTTCAAAAACCAAATATAGATTATTGTGGACTTATCAAGAACCAACTTGGAGATTCATCAATGGAAGCTGCCCTAGGGTTTCCTCCAAGAACCAACAATGACAATGAAGTTTTTATTTCACTTCCCCTTTTTATTTTATTCCTCAGACAAAATAATTCACCTGAAAATTAAAATAACTTACATGGCAATTTAATTAAACACGTGTGATCGGTCACCATTTCTACCTAATTTCTATCATGGATTCGGTCTAAATTTGTTGATTCGGTAACACTTTGATCAATGTTTTATTGTTTTTGTTTAAGTATTTCATGTTTGATTGTTTTTATGTTTACTTTGCATTATGTTTTAATTTAAGTTATTTAGATGCTTTTTATGCCGTTTGGTTAGTTGTGTACGAATTTCAGGTTTGAACAAGTCATCTTAAGTGTCAAAGCAACTATGAAGGAAGGAGAGGCAAGAGAAAGATGAAAATTCAAGGTTCTGGGGTCTAACACGGCCGCCCGTGCTTCCACGCACGGCCCGTGTCAGGAGAATGGCACTCTCCATACAAAATCCAGGGACCACGCACGGCCGCCCGTGCTTCCACGCACGGCCCGTGACAGGATGGCTGGGAGCAAAAATAAAAATAAAGAGCAGCACGGCCGCCCGTGCGTCCAAGCACGGCCAGTGCTACTGTGAGCGTGAAAACTTCCAATTTTAGGGCTTTTTCACTAAATCTCCACCTTGAGGGTACTTTAGACATTTCATTTGCCTGAGATTTGTACCTAGACTATTTAGTTGAGTTTGCGAGAATTATTTTGGGACTTTTGAATCATACGATAGAAAATCACAGAAGAGAGAAGATAGCTTCATCAAGGGTTTCGGAGACGGAGAGATTCAACGGTGGACACCATTGAAGATCAAAGTTCCCAATTATCTTTGTAATGTCTAAATTCTTTACTTTGTCTTTCTTGAATATTATGAGAGGCTAAACCCCCCAATGCTAGGGGGGGTGGTCCTGATTTGGTTTTTGTAATAACGATGAATTTGTGATTTCGTCAATACATTGGTTTATATTATTCAATTAAATTATGCAATGTTCTTCTTGTTTTCTTTATCGGTCAAATAAGGATTAATCTATGGCTAACAAATACAGGACTGTAGTTGTTAGGGTTTTTGCATAATTTGATTATAGTAGATATCACCTAGGACTAGGGATACCCTATAATTACCACATAATCTTGATTATATAAAAGCTTGGTTTCAATTTAGGTTCCTAAGGACTTAGGATTTAGGTTGGAAGACCAAAGGTTTCCTCACTAAGGACTTAGGAGGAAGCACCCTAAAGATGTGGTAACTGAATGTTATGAACTTGTTGAAGAGATCTTAATTCTGAAAGTGTTACATGCCAAATCAACCACTCACCCTAGCATCTCATATATTTGATAATAAAACTCACTTTATTTTTCTCATTATTTTTCTTTGCAAGGATTAAATTCCCCAAAACCAAAACATTAGTTTTTGTTCAATTGAATTATATTTTACGAATCTGTATTTCCTACGCAGTCCTTGAGATCGACATTCGGGGAATTTCCCCTATTATTACTACAGAGGCAAAAATAGTACACTTGCTATTTTTCCGATCAACGTGTCTGCCACATGTATGTCACATACGCCATTCCATTGACTTTGACTAAATCTTATTATGGAACCAAACAAAAGGTCAAAGAGAGCAAAATAAATGCAATGTTATTTTGGTTGAATTGACGATATCTTGGGTGAAAATTCACGGGATCATTTCGTGATGATATCCAGTGTTTTAAAAACCGGACCGAACATTAAACCGGTGAGGGTACTGGGTCACTGGTTTATTGGTCGAACCACTAGGTCACTGGTCGAACCGCATGACTAAACCGGGTTAAACCGGATAACTCGGTTGAATAGACCGGTCGTTATAACAAAATTATATAGGTATAAAATCTGTCGAACCGGATGATTCAATCTCTACAAAATATAACTAGCACTTAAATTTTTTGAAAATATCATATTATAGAAAAATTCACAAGTTCATAATTTAAATTCAAATTTTACACATAGGTATCATACACAATAAAATAGTACATAATTATAAAATATAATTGCAAACAAAAGTTTAATCGCAACATAATTTAATTGAATAATTTATAACAAAATAATTCCATATCTACTAAATTTAATTTCAATAAAAGAAAAATTGTTTCAATGTTGGGATCTCCTTCTTCAATATCAAAATCATCGGTAACAAAATCAACCGCATCTGCAACAATTTTTTATTATTTTATTTTATTTATTTTAATTTTTAATTAAAATAGTCAAAACAATGTTTTTTAAATTTTTTAAAATTAAAGAATTTTAAAAAATTAAATATGCATTTAAACTACCGGTTCACGAAAACCGCCGGTTTTCCCAATTTTAGCGGTTTAAACCGGTTTTGATCGGTTCACACCGGTTCAATGACATTTTTGATCCAGCTATTGAACCAGACCGATTACCTGACCGGTTTTCGGTTCGACCGGTCCAACCGGCCAGTTCGGTCCGATTTTTAAAACACTGATGATATCGATACAGAAAAATCTCAAAAACAATCCTTAGATTAACTTGATAAGTTTTTGGTTACGACAAAACATCCTAATTTATGGTATTGAAAATAACTAAGGATTTGGGATGTTGAAGTTAAATTATAATGACGTACCTTCATTATTCCATAGTTGTTGGACTACACAGCTTCATTATATTTCATAATACATTTCTCTCTCTCTATATATATATATATATATGAGTATTTTATTTTAACGAAAAATTACAAGTTATCACTTGTTATGTTATGAGCCTCTAAGGTGGATAGAATTAAATTAAGGAAATTTCTTTATCCACCTTCCTATTTTTCGGTGATCCTCAGCGAAATTTCGTAATTGTCCTTTTACTTTGGAAATGCATTTTTGAAGTTGAAAAAAAGTCTGATTTTGGAAATACATTTCTGAAATAACCTTTTTTTTACGTAAAAAACAATATTTCAGAAATACATTTCCGAAATCAACATTTCGGAAATGCACTTCTGAAATACTGCACATTCTGCAGTTTAAACAAAACAGTCTCCCCCCAAAATCATTTACCATAAATCATTCAAAAATCCAACAATTCATCTCAACCAGTTGCATAACCACCAAAGGCAAATTCAAAGACCATCAAAGGCTACTCCAAAGGCTCATAAACTACTTCTAAAGCACCTCCAACAACATCTCAAATCTATAAATTTTCTAAACTTTCAATGTAGGATTGAAATTGATATTAAGGGTGTTATAGTGTAGTTCATTTAAGTTATTACATGTCACTGGTGTTGTTTAGATAGGAAAATTGAGGTTTTGATGCACTTAGGGCAAGCTTTTGGGTTTTCTGCAAAAATGGTGTCGCAGATGTTTTCGGAAGTGCATTTCCAAAAACACCTCCCTGACCAATTTCGGAAATTCACTTCCGAAGTTGACCCATAAAGTTTTTTTTCTTGATTGTTTCCCCTTCTAACTTGTTCGCTTATGAATTTCAATTGTTTCAGGAAAATGGCAGGCAACCCAGCTAGAATTAGACCGGGGAGAGAGACATAGACAACATCGGCTAGACGCGAGCGGGCGGCGTAGCTGGCATCGACGCGGGGACTGGGTGGAGTACGAGCACCCGTCCAGACAGATGAGCCTGGTTCCTCGTCTGGATCGAGGAGTCGGCTTGCTAGGGTATCTTCTTCCCGTCAAGAGGAGGTACGGGAGGAGGAGGAGGTGGTGAGATACCAGGAGGGGGAGGAGATACCTGATGCTGATCCTCCACATATTCATATATTGCATATAGTGTCTCATGATAAACTCATGCACAACATACAAGTTTCTCATTTATTTTGAGAAACTCATCACATAATACATGCACATCACATCGCATAGAGATTAACTTTACCTTTTTCAGGATACTAGTACAAGAAAATAAACAATATCTCCAATTTTTAGATCTAACTATGCCACCGTGGACGGTGCTGACACGATCGACCTCCAAGATCTAAATTCTGCCACCTCGGACGGTGTGGACACGATCAAAGAAAGATATAGCCTAATGTATGACTCGCCTAATATACGGTATCTTCTAATATAGCCTAATGTACGACTCACCTAATGTATGGTACTCTCTAATATAGCCTAATGTATGGCTCGCCTAATGTATGGTCTCTTCCAATATAGCCTAATGTATGGCTCGCCTAATGTACGGCCTCTTCTAATATCGCCTAATGTATGGCTCGCCTAATGTATGGCTCACCTAATATACGGCCTCTTCTAATATCGCCTAATGTATGGCTCGCCTAATGTATGGCCCCTTCTGAGAAAGCCTAATGGATGGCTCGCTCTAATACATCGTAATGGATGGCTCTTTCTAGTACAACCTAATGGACGGCTGGCTCTCTCTATATCTTAATGGATGGCGCACTCTGGTACAGCCTAATGGATTGCTCATTCTAACACGGCCTAATGAATGGTACTCTCTAATAAAGCCTAATGGACGGCTCGTTCTAAGATTCTTCAACATGCACATGGCCTAGTGTATGGCTCATCATTACACCTCTCAAGCTCATATACAGTCTAATGAACGACTCATTCTTACTCTTATATTATAAAAACCAAATGGCGTCTTTAAGCCCATCTCACACATACTTCTGCCAACATCTGGATGGAATCTTTAAGCCCATCTCCGGCAAAAAGTCCCTGCATCATCAAGGGCAAATTTCTGGATCTTCTAGTGTTCAATCCTCTTCCACCTTCAAATTTCGACTAGCATACAAACCAATATACATCCTCAGGTTTAAGAAGATTGATCAGGGGCAGCTGTCATACCCCAAAATTTTCCCTCCATATTTTCATACTCAAGCTCATCTAAATATCAATGGCCCAAGGCATATTGACTGAATGCACTCCCACATAATCAAGGCTTTCAAACTAGGTTTTAGATCTCTTAAGGAAAAAAGATGAATCAAGATCTCCAATGGGTCCCATAAGACCTCTTATGATTCAAATTACCCCCATGACAAGATTCAAGCTTCAGTTCCCAAGATTGCTCAGTCAAAAGTTCAGAAAGTCAACAGTCGACTAGTTTGACCTAAAAGTCAATTGTGGCCAACATACTGTCAAAACTCGTGATTTTTTTGTCAACATAAATATTTTGAAGTAACATTCATCATTTAATCAAGGGTTGATCATGATTCATCAAGAAAAGTTCGGAAACCAACAAAACCCAAAGTTTCTAAATTAGGGCTTTTGACCTAAAAGTCAACTAAACTTTGACCAGACATAACTTTCAAATGGAACATCAGAAATTTCTCAACAGAAGCCTATTTTGAAGGAAATCAAATTCCCTACAACTTTATCTCTCTAAACCCAAGGCCAAAAATGCTTCATTTGGGAGATATGATGCAAAATATTACAGGTCCTTTCTGAAAGTCAACCAAAAGCAGTTTTTTGTCAAAGCTCATATCATCAAGATAAAATCTCCAAATAGGAAAAAGGTTCCAAAGTGGCCTGTAGAGGACATCTTGAGCTTTCCAAAAAGTTCTATAACTCTTCCATATCTTAAAAATTGAGGGAGACATGTCTTGTCAAAGTTGGATAAATTCGGGTAAAAAATGTGAAACAAATATGGTTCAAAATGAGTTTTCTTGCAAATGGGCCCAATCTTTTTTATTTAAGCTTGATCCCCATGTTATCCAAGACTTCAAATCCAATTGCCACGAATTTATAGGATTTATTTGATTTATTATGAATTTATTTATTCATTTAAAAGTGATTAAATTCAAATAAATCATGTAAAAATCAAAGATTTGGTTTAAGGATGTGATTTGAATAAAATCCAATCACCAATTATACCTCATATTCAATATAATTTCGTGCAAAACAAGATTGATTGAAAAAGATTGAAATTTAGCAAAATTAGAAAGTTTGAAAATCATGTTTCAATCAAAACTCAAATCTTTGATTCAATAGGATTCTATCAGAATTTGTAACCCTAATACATTCTATTATATAAATACAAGGTGTGCAGACCAAGGGAACATGTTTTTTGCAGCCTTTTGTGCCCTAACCGAACTCTTGAAATATCAAGCAAAAGTCAAAATTGAATTCGAGGATTGAGGCCAATTCAATAACTTCTATTGATCCAAACGCATTCCTGAGGCATCTCTGAGTGTGTCTCGATCATTCCCCAGACTCGAAGCTCTCCGAATTGCAACCAATACATCACGGTTTGGCCCTTATTTGAAATTTTTGATTCTATGAATTTATGCATTGCAAATGTAATTTAATCGTCTATTCATGTTCATAATCATGCTTGGAACGTTTTAGAACCATTTAATTGATGTTTCTGTGCAGATTCATTGTTTTACCATTGTTAGGGTTCATGTTCTCCAAGTTAGGGATTCTTGGATAGGGACGTTTTCAGGATGAATTAAGGGCTCCATTGAGTTTGTAGAACCATTTAGAGTCGATCTGGATTGTTGTTCTTTGTTTTTGGTTTGCTTTCGTGCAGGTTTCATGATCATGGAATTGGCTACAAATTTTTCGTAGCAAAATAATCATAGTTACAGGCGCAGCAAAATCGTTGCCAATCGACAAGCAGAATTGGTGAAGAAGACGAAGATGTGGCGCGGTGTGATTGGCCGGTTTGAAAATCCTGTGCGCGCTTTTACTCTCCCAGATCCGGTGCGTCTCGTCCACAAGCGTACGGTGCGTCCTCTCCATTCCGGCCTTCAGATCGTTTCATCTCCAGATCCAACGTTCCTTGGAGCACAGTCACACCATACACCTTCAGGGCCTTGCCACACTGGATTTTTATGCTATGTTTTTTTAATTTTTAAAATTTTTCTTTTTAAATTTGATTTAAATATTTTCTTTTCACTTTTTTCCCTTTTTCTATTGATTAACCCTAAAACTTTTTTATTCCCTTTTTATTATTTATTCTAAAAAACAAAAAAAAGGTTTTTTTTAATTAACAAAAATTAAATCTTTTTAGACTAAATGATTTATTAAATTTGAGTTTCTTCTTTAGAGTTAGGTTTTTAGATTAAATAAAATTAGGATATATTTTATTTTATTTGTTAAAATAATTAGATAATAATTAATAGTTTTTTTTAAATTAGGTTAATTAGTTTAAATAATTTAGCAGTCAATTCAAGTTAAATAATTAGATTTAATTTAGTTAAATAATTTAATTAGGTTAATTTAATTAGACAATTTAATCAGGATTAGGGTTAAACAATCAAAATTAGAATTAGGTTTTTAATTAATTAGGTTCTCAATCAATTATTAATTAAGGGCTTTGATCAAAATAAATTTTAACACTAACCCTAGTCTAGGTTTTTTCCAAACCTAATTTTCTTTTAACTATGGTTAACTTTTCCCCACTCGGGGTTTGCCTTTGCCTTGTTGATTTCCTATCGCCTGCCTAAATTATTCATTTGCTGCAAGGTTTACAATTTTAATTTTTGATCTATTTTATTGTAACTGCCCCAAAGCCATGTAATAGTTTAGGGTTTTATTTTTCTGCCTTTAAATTTTTGCCTTTTTCTTTTCTGCATTCACAGGTTTTTGGCTATGTAATCCCCCACCCGAAGCCTTGTAATAGCGTAGGAACTTTTAATTCATGCTTTCATTATACTGCATGGTTATAGTAACCCTGAGGAGTGATAAACCATGAATTGAATTTAGAATCACTATCCTTACAAGATAAATATAATTGAATTGAATCACCTGATTGTGACACACACACACACACACCTTTATGGTAATCCTTCTTATGCAGCCTTTCGATCAAAAATAGTCAAGTCCCTCGAATACGATGATGCCTTAGCAAATGTGCCCTCAGTTCATAATCATCATCAAAAGATCATAAGTCCCTTCGATGTTGCCTACGAATATATGATCTTGTCCCTTGAGGTTGCCTACGATCAATGATGATAGTCCCTTTCGATTTCTAAGGTATCCTCATTAGTTGCCTAAAATGATCAATTACGACTTTTGAATGTTGTAACTTGGCCCGGTTCATGGTTTAAGAAACAGTGGATATAAGGCTCAAAATTTTATTTACCCCACCCCTTTCTCCTTAATGTTCTCCCAATCCTAAAAATTCGCCTAATCCAATGAAAGTGCTTTGTATGTAAGAGAATAATTTCAGTTTTGATGTTGAGCAGAAGCCTTAGTAGAGATCCAAGCACCGATGAAAAATGTTGTAGTGATCCAAGCATTGATGGGAAGCTTCGATGATTTGGCAGTCACAAGATTATCCTTTGTATTTCACCTTTGTTTTTTTTATTCCTTATTTTTGCATGAGCCAATTCCTTTGAATTTGATCCATCGTGATGCCCTAATTTTTGCCTAAGTCATTTTGTTTTCTTTCATGGAATTTTCCATTTTGAATTAGCGGGTGCTTTCCTCTTTTTTTTTAATGCTCCTTTTGAAATATTGATCCTTGGATATTGAATGTTGTGACTTCCATGTTGACCTTGATTTGTAAGCTTCAACTTTGATACGCCCTCGATGATGTATTGAGGAAGAAGTTGTGAGTATGGTTTTTATTGCTTCCTCATTTTTTTGTTGAATGCAAGGAAGAAGATGTGCTTAAACCTTTGCTTGATCCTTATGCTCGAACCTTTGCTTCAACCCTTGCTTGACCCTTATGCTTGAACCTTTGCTTCAACCTTTGCTTGACCCTTTGCTTGAACCCTTGCTTGGATTGGCTGATTCACTTGACAACCAAAATACACCATTGAATTAATCGAAATCTACCCTGCCCCTGGTTGAAATCAAGGTTTATTTGAAGAGTAGAAACAAATTCCAACTCCTGGCTCGAGGGGGTGACGAGGGATTAACATCCTTATATCTCCATTGTTTAGGAATTGAAACAATGCTTGTACATCGTCGGCTCGGTCTTACCCTGAAAGCATACATTTAGAGAGATTTAGTTATTTGTATTCTTCATTCTCCTTTATGTTTGTTAATAATCTGAAATTTGAAATTGAAAATAGAATAGAAGTGTGCGAGTGGAAAGTCGTAGTAGTGAGCGAATGAATTGACTCCAAAACCTACATGGTTATCCCATTAGAATTGTTAATCCGAAGGTACAACTTTTATCCTGAGTAACACTTAGCGATCGTAGGGGTTGAGATTTTGAGCATGACAAAACCTATTGATCCTAGGGAAAATCTCCTTTGTAAATCCGTTGACCTTGTTTTACTCCTTAGTTCCTAGACTCATAGAAGTAAAGGGTAACCTCGAATTCTCCTTGGGCACGTCAAACCTGTCGGGAATAAATTGTAGCTATGGGTTTTCGTCGTCCGAAACTTTATGAGTTTCCTTTGACTGAACCTCTTCAGCGTTTGTAAATTGATATAGAAAACCTACGACCCTTTTTCCCCTTGGTGGGGAGTTAACATATGTCACCTTCCCTCCATCGTAGTTATGCATCTTTGTTCAGGATATTTCCCCAGTTGGACTGACCCTTGCCCCCTAAGTTATCGCAGAGCATCCTTGTAAACTTTTCTATGTTCTAAGATGAACCCCTTTGTGACTATATACCTCTTGAGTGTATCTATGGGGGAACTTCTTTGTTGAACTAATCCTTGCTCGATGACAACCTTTATTGTATTTACAATCCTGTTGCGAAGAGGTCTGAGCATGTAGTTGGCATGGTGAAAGACATCCTTTTTCCTTAGTAAGACCAAGCTCATTCCCAATCATTTATCCTCATTTCTCCATAGTTTATGATCCTTTTTGGTCTTCTTCGTGAGTCTCGGGAAATCGGCTAGCACGGTAAGTGTGGATGCGGGCAAAGATGCAAATGTAAATGTATGAATGCATGAAAATGCAAATGCATGCGTATGCAAAAGACTCCTTTTTATGTATATTGTAACTCCTTGTATGTAATGCAATACAGACGTGCGACAGATATAACCTTAAGGATAGCCTATGCGGATTTAGGGATGACATTAGACCCTAGTGAAATCCATGCAAGCTAGATATTATGACGCGCCAATGGAAATACCTTAGATTAGGGAGTAAGCAGAAGGTAGCAGCTGGTGACCGTTCAAGACATTCACCAAATCTCATGGCCATCGAGAGGCGGTTCGACGTGTTCCAATGAAGTTGTCCCTCGTGGGAAGGTTCTCTATGCGGAACACAACCTATCTAAGGACGATATCGGACGAAGTGGAATCCCTACAGGCTAGGGATGAAAGATGTATAGATGGAAATCCAAACCCTACAAGCATGGGGTGACCGTTTAAGACAGTCACTAGCTCTCATGGCCATCAAGAGGCCAATTAACATATGCTAACGAAGATGTCCTTCGTGCGAAGAATGTGATCTTAGAAGTAGAATCCCTACGGGCTAGGGAGCGTGTAGAAGTAGGCAAAGGGTGACTGTTCAAGACAGCCACTAGGTCTCATGACCATCGAGAGGCCAATTGACGTGCGTAAATGGAGATGTCCTCCGTGGGAAGGACATGGTCTTAGAAATAGAATCCATACCGGCTAGGGAACGTGTAGGAAGACCTGCAAAATTAAAACGCAAATATTCGCAGTATATAAATCGCAATCATATAATAAGCACCTAAGCACATTGTCATACCCCAAAATTTGCCCATACTAGTTCTCTTATACAAAGTCAACTTAAGATGCAAAGCTCCAAGACACACTCTCCTAAGCAAAGATCAGAGAATTAGGGTTTGGCTTATTCAAAGGAAAATCAGTGAATCAATGGCTCCAAGGCATCTCATATGGCTCAATATATCTCACATCATCTCCATGACAAGTATCAAGTCTCATCTCAAAGAATTGGTCACTCAATTGTTCAGAAAGTCAGAAGTCGACTAAGTTAACCTAAAAGTCAATTGTGGTCAAAGTATAGTCAAAACTCCTGATTTTTTGTCAACATCCTTATTTTGAAGTATCATTCACCATTTGATCAAGAATTGATCATGGTTCATCAAGGAAAGATCAGAAATCAACAAATTCAAGAGTTTCTAAATTAGGGTTTTCATAGGAGAAAGTCAACTGAACTTTGACCAGCCATAACTCTTACATGGAACCTCATAAATTTTCCATCCAAAGCTCATTTTGAAAGAAATTGAATTATCTACAAATTTGTCTCTCACATGCCAAGTCTAAAAATGCCTCATTTAAGAGATATGGATCAAAACGTTATAGGCCCTTTTCAAAAGTCAACCAAAAGTCATCTTCTTCAAAAGAACATACAAGGAGCACGGAAAATCATTTTGACATGAGACCAAAGACATTGGTTAGAGGACTATTTAAGGTTTCTAAAAAGTCCAAGAACTTGAAAAAATGTTGAAGTAGGAGGAAATGGAAAGGTGTACAAGTTCACCTATTTCCAAGGGCATTTGCAAAGAGAAAAGGTCCAAAATTCCAAATATTTCCAAATGGGCCTATTTTCTTTTTACCCAATCTTCATTTTAAGACCATCCATGACCCATAGACCATTCCCATCATTTTTAGTATTTATTATCTATTTTATTTTGAGTTTAAATCATTTAAATTCAATTTAAATTAAATAAAATGCTAGAAATAGTCAAAGATTATATTTGGTCCCAAATTTGATTCAATATATCATCAATAATCAAGGCAAATCAAGTGATTTTCGTTCAAGGGAAAAGTGGAAATATTTGATACCAATTTGGCAAGTTTTCATGCAAAAAAATCAATCAAATTCTCTTTCGATTCTTTTTCAATCAAATATTTGATTTCCTCCAGATTTCTAACCCTAAATCCATCCCTATAAGTACCTGAAGGTAATCTAAAATAAGGGGAAGGGAGTTGAACGAAATCCTGCCTCAAGAACACTCTCCAAAACTCTCAAAAATTCAAGAAGCTAGGGCAAAAGTCGAAATCCCTGTGGCAGCCACTCCCAAGTCTTTCCAAGAATTTCAATCCATTCCTAAGGTAACAAAGGGTGAGAATGAATGGTTAACCAAGCTCTTAGCGTGATCAAAACGCGTGTATAGCATTCTTCATGTTCATGCACTTTCAATTCTCATACCACGCATATTATTATGTTTCAATTGGAATTAATTGTTTGTTTGAGTTGTTAGCATGATTCAGAGGGCCTCTGGGCCGTTAGTTGGAAGGTTCGAAGCCTGTATCAAGAATCGCCATTGTTAGGGCTCAAAGAAGATCTAACTTTGAACCTACGTCTAAGAACGTTTCCGGCCAAGAAAAGACCATGACCGTGACCGGAAAGCTTCGTTAATTGGTTCTGGGCGCTTGCTTTGTGCTCTTAACGTGCTGTTTTTTAGTTTTTTGGCATTGCAGGAACAGCTACGAAAATCGCATGGAAAAATCGTAGCAAACCAGTAGCGAAACTGTGGCAAAAATCTGGGTGGAAAACAAAGATGATGATGAACAGGGACATTGACTAGTTGACCAGGCGTGGGACTACTTCATTGGCCGGTCAAAGATTCCGATCACCTCTCTCCAATTTGGATTGGTTGCAGCGTAAAACAGGGGGCCCACCTTTGACTCTTTTAAAATTCTATTCAGATTCTTGTTTTAAATAAATTATTTTCTGATTTGCCTTTTAACAAACAATGTGAATGGCACAGTTGGTTGCAACGCTTGTTGGTAAAGGAAGGAGCTTGAGTTCGATCCCCATGCGTGGCAATTTTATTTTGACTATTCGCTTGATCATTATCCAGTGCACGCCTTCCATATACGTTCATCATGCACGCTCAGGTTTCAGCCTTTAGATCAATCAAGCGCCAAATCCTACGTCCTGGAATTGATGCTCCACCATGCACCAGCGGAGCCTCATCACACACAATCCCAGCTAAGTACCTTTTTATTATTTTAATTGTACAATTTGTTTTCTTTTTCATTCTTTTTATTTTACTTGTTTATTTTAGTTTTTATTTATTTTAATCAAGACTTATCACATAAAATTTCATAAAATCATAGTTTATTTACTTATTATCGAGAACTCGATTTTTCCACAACTTCATCAAATAATTATTTTTGAACAATAAAAATTATTATTATTATTTGTATATACTTAATTAATTAAAAATTAACAACTAGGTTTTAGGTTTGTTAACCTGATTTTTTTATAAACCTTAGAAACCTCTGGTAGGTGTTTTCCATTAACGCATTTTTAAGCCTTATAAACCTTGTGGGTCACAATAAGTTTTCTTTTTAGGTTATACAATCAAGGTTTGTGGATCATTCATACACTAAATTTTCCTTATGCAATTTTTCAGGGTTATCGTCCGAATCCTCCGATTACGCGCCATGCCAATAAAAAAGCTAAGTTCCGACCCTTTTTCTTAAATTTAATTTTTATTAATTGTTACATTTGCCTTATAGGTTCAACTAGGGTTTACTTCATCTGTTAAAGAATTCCGCCTACACTCACCCCTATTATTTTCATCTTAATTTTCAGGGTCAATCAAGGTTCGAGGGAATCAAGGCATTCAGCATTTAAAATTAATGATTGATTTCTCTTATTTCCGTCTTTTAATTTCCCCCGTCCCCGCAGGTGTTTATTGTAATAGCGTAGGAAATTTTATTTTCTGCCTTTATTTTATTTTAATTGCGTGGTTAGTAATTTAGGGAGTGATAACCATGAATTGGACGTAGATCACCTAATTACAAGATAAATGTCATCGAAGTTAACACATGATTGCTGCACCCACATACCTTTAGGTTAATCCCTCTGGTTGCCTTGTTGCCTTGTTGCCTGTTGCCTCTAAACGTATTAATAGTCAAAGTCCCTCGATTCCGAGGATACCTAAAGCAAAGGTTGCCTTATTCAATGATATCATCAATTTTGTCCCTCGATGTTGCCTCGGAAAAATAAAAATGATGATTGTCCAATTGCTAAGGTATCCTCGCATGATGCCTTAAATGACTATTATGTCCTTCCCTTAGACTACCTGCCTTCTTTATGGCAAGGGACAGTCTTGTGGCGAATGATAATTTCTCGATGACCCTTAACATCCAAACGAAAGGCTTCCTGCCCTCTTATGGTATGGATAGACCCTTTCGCCCGAAAAGCTAAAAGAACGATTTTCAAACTTAGGGTAGTTGCTACTAATTGCTTGCTCTAATTCAAATTACTTTTTACACCTCTTTTCCAAATCAAATTCAAAAAGACTACGCTTATTTACAAGCTAAAGTTCTTCTTCGAAAATCTTTTCAAACAAACATTTCAAACAAAGTGAGCTAAGCAATTAAGAGCCCATGGAAAACCATGGATGCAAAGGGTGCCTTACACCTTCCCTTTGCATAATTACCCCCCGAACTCAAAATCTTTTTAAAGGGTATTTTCCTGTTCTTTTAGCCTTTCTGATTAATTTGGATAAAATAAAAGTCGGTGGCGACTCTTGCTATCCGCACTTTTCGATTAAAGTCAGTTCACCGTATTACAGAACTGGCGACTCTACTAGGGATGCTTTCGAATAAAAGAGGGGTTACCTTAGAGCTAGGATCACTTTAAATTTGTTTGACTTGTTTGCTTTATTCTAAAGGCTGTTTTGGGTATTCTGCTGTGTGAAAGATTCTACACCCGGATCTAGTGTACCTTAGGTATGTGGCATGAGACCAGGGAGGCTGTACGACATGTATCGTTATGGTTGAACTGGTGGCCACCGTTAGTGCGACACTTTGGTTTGTCCTGATGGCCCTTGAATATGATCGAGGAGACATTTGGCTACCACGTGGTGTCACAAGCACTAATTCGCCCTTAGAACCTTAGTTGAACTTGACTTTGGCCTATAGGAAGTAGCGAGAAAGCTGGCTTTGGATTCCTGACTGAAGCCGGTTGATACTCGATGCTACACTCATTGAGATTGGACTCTAGGGATGCTTTTGGCTGGCCGATCAAGTGCCATGTTGAGACAATGCCCGCGAGAAAGATCAGGGATATGAGCACCATAGAACCCGGTTACTATTCTAGGACAGGTTGAACCAACTTAACTTCAGTGGGGAGGGTACTTACCTACGAACTTCAAGCAAGCCTCTAAACCTAAGGACACTTGTGTGACTTGTCTGTGCTTGCTACTAACCCTCTGGTTCTCTTGCAGGTTTTTCTTGTGGGACTCACTCGTCTTTACTATCTTACGCTTTGCTTGATGCATTACATAACATCATGACATCATACGCATAACATGATTTAACTAACCCTTTCAAGGATCTTAGAAATTTAGGGCGCACGATTTCAGGTGCTCTTATCAAGGACTGAACTCTTATCAAGGGGCAAGAGGATTTACTTTCCTCTCGCCACATACCTTCCAATTCAGAGACGATGTACCTATCAAGGGGCAAGAGGATTTATTTTCCTCTAGCCATGTACTTTCACATTCAGAGGTATCCCGAATCAGAGGCTATGACCCACTGGATATGGTGAGCTTGATTCTCAAAGAAAGACATTCAAAGACAAAAGTCAGAATTCTTCAGACATAGACGTGACCAAACCATTTTCTAATGTTGCTAACTAAATTCCTAAAGATCCTTGAAAATATTGCATTTGCATTCATAACATCACATAAAACTAACTTTTCCTTTCAGGTCTACCAACTGGTCAGAAAAATTCCATCAACAAATCAATCCTAATCAGATATACATTCCGAAAGCTCGAACCCTGGACATTCTGAAAGTTCCAATCGGATATACATTCTAGAAGCTCGAACCCCGGACATTCTGAAAGTTCCAATCAGATGAACATTCTGGAAGCTTGACCCCCAAACTTCTGAAACATTCCAATCAGATATACATTCCGGAAGCTCGAACCCTGGACATTCTGAAACTTTCTTATCAGATACACATTCCGGAAGCTCGAACCTCGGATACTCTGAATCTCTACACCAGTTCCACAACAACGACGCAAGTCAGATGCACCTAGGCGTCAGTTCACAAAGATCAATATGTCACTGGCTCAAGCATTACAACACCTGTTGAAGTCAAAGTTGATCACTTTAAAGGATCCCCCCTAAGAATCCTAGTACTTCTGCTCGTAGCTATAATCCTAATGTGAGGTGTACATACCATTCTGATAGTCCTGGTCATGATACAAACAGCTGCTGGACATTGAAGAACAAGATTCAAGACATGATCGATGCTGGTGAAATTGAATTCAACCATTCAAAAACTCCTGTAGTGATCACTGCTCCTATGCCTAATCACGACAAGGTCGATTAAATGTCTAGAAGGATGAACTTTTAGATCATTAAATCTACTTTCATACGCAATTTCTATTCTGTTTGTTTAAACATTCGAATTATGATAGACATTATCTGTTTTAATAATCATCATCAGTGCATTGCATATGTTTGTCTTGAATAAATCATTTCGCTATCACTCATCTAAACTGCATCTTTACTTTGCATATGTTTTATGATACTCAACTCCTGCTAAAGCTGTATACCTTTTGAGGGAGGATGACGAAAACGATACCGCAATCTCATACAATATGCTTTTGAGCGGACTATGCTGACGATGTACATGCATTGTTTCAATTCCTAAAACAATGGAGATATAAGGATGTTAATCCCTCGTCAACCCCTTTGAGCCTAAGAAGTAGAAGTTTCTTTCTTGTACTAATTAAAACCCTTGATCATAACCTGGGGCAGGGTAGTTCTCAGTTAATTTGGCTGTGCATTCTATTTTAAGAGAATCATTCAGTACACCTTCCAACAAATGGTTCAATCACAAGCGTCCATCCGCACACATCAAAGAAGTGTTGGAGATGTCAGTCAAAAGCCAATGATGGTTCATCAATAATTAAGCAAGGCAGTCAATATCTTTCAAAAGGAAAAAATGAAAAACATATATACAAAGAAAAGCCTTCTAAGTCAAAAATCAAAAAAGGTGACTTAGGCAAAAATCAAGGCATCCCGCTGACTGTAATCTCAAAAATAAACGTTCAGGCAAAAGTTAGGGATATCAAAAAGATGAAAACAGAGAAGTCAATAAATTTCTGGACAACACAATGTGGTGACTACCAAAAGGAAGAAGTGACTGCCATCTCAAAAGTTCTCCTTGCTTGTGAACCATCATCATGATCAAAGGTGCAAATCCAAAAGTCTCTTGGAACCTGAATGCATAAGTTGAATTAACTAAGCTTAGGACTGAAGAACATCACGAAGAAAGGGATGGGTATAAATAAATTTTGAGCCATTATCCTTTGTTTCTTAAACCGTGAACCAAGCCACGTTACAACCCTTGAAAGTCCTAACTGAAGCATGGTTAGTTCGAAAGCATACTGTCACCAAAAAAGGGTATCCTGACTCCTTTAGGTTTACCAAAAAATGCTGAGTTGATATTTCATTTTTACAAACGTCACGTTGTTACAAATATCATGTTTTACAAATATCACGCTTTTACATTTTTTGTTTTAAGGCTTTTCAAAAACTCAAGACGAACGTATGCATTGCATCTCATGAATTCATTATTAAACATATCCTGCTACATAATTTCAAATGTTAGCATCAGAAAGAACTTACAACAGGGTACAATTAATGACTGAAAGTTATCCCGACAGAGAAGATTACTCCGAGAAGCAATGTCTCCTACGTATACAAGGGGCATGACACGTTTTGCCCAATCAATCTGGGGCAATCAAGTCAAGATTCCGAGAATCTCTGAAGATGCCAAAGCAATCAGGGGCATGCATCTAAGTAGATATAAAGCTACTCCCCAATCTGGGGCATTGTCTTGGACCTATGATTACTAGGGGCATGTCGCCCATAGTGCACCTCTCATAAAGTCCTTGCGAGGTGAATCTCTTCAAGTTCCTACTAGCAGGGAAAATCCATGAAAGTCCAGTTTAACATCTTGATCAATACTTAGTGGTGTGTCCCAATCAAATCCAGGAATGGTAGTTACTATAATACTGGGGGCAACTTTCACCCATGTCTCCCCACAGAGCTGGGTTCACAAGATCATATCCCCACAGAATAATCATTAAGAAGATATCTTCAAACGCTCTCGTCCCGACAAAGACATGGCTCCCCAACAAAGTTTACATCTTCAACACTGCTAGTTCTCCAACACTTTGCTCTTCTCCAACATGGGTTACTAATACTTTTGTCCCTAAGCAGGGTCCATCAAGTTACTGGTCATCCCCAAGCAAAAATCATAAATCCCCAGCTACACATCTTCAAAACAAGATCAGACATCAAAATCACAAAGGCATAGAGATTTAATTTCTCAATCAAGACAACATAAATCACATATCATATGTCATAAACATATTCATACATTGCATACATTACCTCGTAATGAATTCATCCATAGCATACAAAAGTTTCTCATTTATTTTGAGGGACTCATTACATAATACATGCATCATGACATTGCACAACTATACCTATTGCAGGATACAGGTACCGACAAATGAACGAAATCTCCAACTTTCCAAGATCTAATTCAGCTACTACGAATGGTACTGACATGGTCAACACTCGAAGATCTAATTCATTTACCACGAACGGTAATGACACGATCATTTTCAAAGATCTAATTCAGTTACTACGAACGGTACTGACACGGTCAACTCTCAGAGATCTAATTCTATCATCACGAACGGTGTAGACACGATCACTGACCTTCCCAGTCTAATTCAGTTACTACGAACAGTGCTGACACGACAAGAGAATCTAATTCTATCATCACGAACGATGTAGACACGATTATCTTTCCAAGATCTAATTCAGCTACTACGAATGGTACTGACACGGTCAACGCTCGAAGATCTAATTCATTTACCACGAACGGTAATGACACGATCATTTTCAAAGATCTAATTCAGTTACTACGAACGGTACTGACACGGTCAACTCTCAGAGATCTAATTCTATCATCACGAACGGTGTAGACACGATCACTGACCTTCCCAGTCTAATTCAGTTACTACGAATAGTGCTGACACGACAAGAGAATCTAATTCTATCATCACGAACGATGTAGACACGATTATCTCTCCAAGATCTAATTCGGTTACTACGAACGGTACTGACACGATCAACTCTCAGAGGTCTAATTCCATCATCACGAACGGTGTGGACACGATCAACTGTTTCTAAAGTCTAATTCAGTTACTACGAACGGTGCTGACACGACCAACTCTCCAAAAATCTAATTCATCTATTATACGACCAACATTCAAACAACTACTTCTCAAACACTTCAGTCTCGACATCTGGATGGCATCTTCAAGCCCATCTCCAACAAATATTCCTCAATGCAGAAAATTTCAGCCTAACGCACGGTCTTCCAGACATCTACGGATGCAATTCGGATCTAATCTAACGTACGACACATCCTCCAGCCTAACGCACGGTTTTCCAGACATCACATGCTGATGCGAACTAAATTCAGTCTAACGCATGACTCAATCTATTCTTCA
Source organism: Vicia villosa (assembly GCF_029867415.1). NCBI lineage: Eukaryota > Viridiplantae > Streptophyta > Magnoliopsida > Fabales > Fabaceae > Vicia > Vicia villosa. The sequence continues at coordinate 64,277 of NW_026706198.1, read as the reverse complement.
GAGACAAGCTTGATGGCATCTTCAAGCCCATCTCCCAAAGTCCCTTCATTATCAGCAAGGGCAAATTTCTTGGTATTCTAGTGTTCAATCCTCTTCTACCTTCAAATTCCGACAGGCGCACATGCGAGTCTACATCTTCAGATATAAGAAAATTGAACAGGGGCAGCTGTCATACCCCAAAATTTGCCCATACTAGTTCTCTTATACAAAGTCAAATCAAGATGCAAAGCTCCAAGACACACTCTCCTAAGCAAAGATCAGAGAATTAAGGTTTGGCTTATTCAAAGGAAAATCAGTGAATCAATGGCTCCAAGGCATCTCATATGGCTCAATATATCTCACATCATCTCCATGACAAGTATCAAGTCTCATCTCAAAGAATTGGTCACTCAATTGTTCAGAAAGTCAGAAGTCGACTAAGTTAACCTAAAAGTCAATTGTGGTCAAAGTATAGTCAAAACTCCTGATTTTTTGTCAACATCCTTATTTTGAAGTATCATTCACCATTTGATCAAGAATTGATCATGGTTCATCAAGGAAAGATCAGAAATCAACAAATTCAAAAGTTTCTAAATTAGGGTTTTCATAGGAGAAAGTCAATTGAACTTTGACCAGCCATAACTCTTACATGGAACCTCATAAATTTTCCATCCAAAGCTCATTTTGAAGGAAATTGAATTCTCTACAAATTTGTCTCTCACATGCCAAGTCTAAAAATGCTTCATTTAAGAGATATGGATCAAAACGTTATAGGCCCTTTTCAAAAGTCAACCAAAAGTCATCTTCTTCAAAAGAACATACAAGGAGCACGGAAAATCATTTTGACATGAGACCAAAGACATTGGTTAGAGGACTCTTTAAGGTTTCTAAAAAGTCCAAGAACTTGAAAAAATGTTGAAGTAGGAGGAAATGGAAAGGTGTACAAGTTCACCTATTTCCAAGGGCATTTGCAAAGAGAAAAGGTCCAAAATTCCAAATATTTCCAAATGGGCCTATTTTCTTTTTACCCAATCTTCATTTTAAGACCATCCATGACCCATAGACCATTCCCATCATTTTTAGTATTTATTATCTATTTTATTTTGAGTTTAAATCATTTAAATTCAATTTAAATTAAATAAAATGCTAGAAATAGTCAAAGATTATATTTGGTCCCAAATTTGATTCAATATATCATCAATAATCAAGGCAAATCAAGTGATTTTCGTTCAAGGGAAAAGTGGAAATATTTGATACCAATTTGGCAAGTTTTCATGCAAAAAATCAATCAAATTCTCTTTCGATTCTTTTTCAATCAAATATTTGATTTCCTCCAGACTTCTAACCCTAAATCCATCCCTATAAGTACCTGAAGGTAATCTAAAATAAGGGGAAGGGAGTTGAACGAAATCCTGCCTCAAGAACACTCTCCAAAACTCTCAAAAATTCAAGAAGCTAGGGCAAAAGTCGAAATCCCTGTGGCAGCCACTCCCAAGTCTTTCCAAGAATTTCAATCCATTCCTAAGGTAACAAAGGGTGAGAATGAATGGTTAACCAAGTTCTTAGCGTGATCAAAACGCGTGTATAGCATTCTTCATGTTCATGCACTTTCAATTCTCATACCACGCATATTATTATGTTTCAATTGGAATTAATTGTTTGTTTGAGTTGTTAGCATGATTCAGAGGGCCTCTGGGCCGTTAGTTGGAAGGTTCGAAGCCTGTATCAAGAATCGCCATTGTTAGGGCTCAAAGAAGATCTAACTTTGAACCTACGTCTTAGAACGTTTCCGGCCAAGAAAAGACCATGACCGTGACCGGAAAGCTTCGTTAATTGGTTCTGGGCGCTTGCTTTGTGCTCTTAACGAGCTGTTTTTTAGTTTTTTGGCATTGCAGGAACAACTACGAAAATCGCATGGAAAAATCGTAGCAAACCAGTAGCGAAACTGTGGCAAAAATCTGGGTGGAAAACAAAGATTATGATGAACAGGAACATTGACTAGTTGACCAGGCGTGGGACTGCTTCATTGGCCGGTCAAAGATTCCGATCACCTCTCTCCAATTTGGATTGGTTGCAGCGTAAAACAGGGGGGCCCACCTTTGACTCTTTTAAAATTCTATTCAGATTCTTGTTTTAAATAAATTATTTTCTGATTTGCTTTTTATCAAACAATGTGAATGGCACAGTTGGTTGTAACGCTTATTGGTAAAGGAAGGAGCTTGAGTTCGATCCCCATGCGTGGCAATTTTATTTTGACTATTCGCTTGATCATTATCCAGTGCACGCGTTCCATATACGTTCATCATGCACGCTCAGGTTTCAGCCTTTAGATCAATCAAGCGCCAAATCCTACGTCCTGGAATTGATGCTCCACCATGCACCAGCGGAGCCTCATCACACACAATCCCAGCTAAGTACCTTTTTATTATTTTAATTGTACAATTTGTTTTCTTTTTCATTCTTTTTATTTTACTTGTTTATTTTAGTTTTTATTTATTTTAATCAAGACTTATCACATAAAATTTCATAAAATCATAGTTTATTTACTTATTATCGAGAACTCGATTTTTCCACAACTTCATCAAATAATTATTTTTGAACAATAAAAATTATTATTATTATTTGTATATACTTAATTAATTAAAAATTAACAACTAGGTTTTAGGTTTGTTAACCTGATTTTTTTATAAACCTTAGAAACCTCTGGTAGGTGTTTTCCATTAACGCATTTTTAAGCCTTATAAACCTTGTGGGTCACAATAAGTTTTCTTTTTAGGTTATACAATCAAGGTTTGTGGATCATTCATACACTAAATTTTCCTTATGCAATTTTTCAGGGTTATCGTCCGAATCCTCCGATTACGCGCCATGCCAATAAAAAAGCTAAGTTCCGACCCTTTTTCTTAAATTTAATTTTTATTAATTGTTACATTTGCCTTATAGGTTCAACTAGGGTTTACTTCATCTGTTAAAGAATTCCGCCTACACTCACCCCTATTATTTTCATCTTAATTTTCAGGGTCAATCAAGGTTCGAGGGAATCAAGGCATTCAGCATTTAAAATTAATGATTGATTTCTCTTATTTCCGTCTTTTAATTTCCCCCGTCCCCGCAGGTGTTTATTGTAATAGCGTAGGAAATTTTATTTTCTGCCTTTATTTTATTTTAATTGCGTGGTTAGTAATTTATGGAGTGATAACCATGAATTGAACGTAGATCACCTAATTACAAGATAAATGTCATCGAAGTTAACACATGATTGCTGCACCCACACACCTTTAGGGTAATCCCTCTGGTTGCCTTGTTGCCTTGTTGCCTGTTGCCTCTAAACGTATTAATAGTCAAAGTCCCTCGATTCCGAGGATACCTAAAGCAAAGGTTGCCTTATTCAATGATATCATCAATTTTGTCCCTCGATGTTGCCTCGGAAAAATAAAAATGATGATTGTCCAATTGCTAAGGTATCCTCGCATGATGCCTTAAATGACTATTATGTCCTTCCCTTAGACTACCTGCCTTCTTTATGGCAAGGGACAGTCTTGTGGCGAATGATAATTTCTCGATGACCCTTAACATCCAAACGAAAGGCTTCCTGCCCTCTTATGGTATGGATAGACCCTTTCGCCTGAAAAGCTAAAAGAATGATTTTCAAACTTAGGGTAGTTGCTACTAATTGCTTGCTCTAATTCAAATTACTTTTTACACCTCTTTTCCAAATCAAATTCAAAAAGACTACGCTTATTTACAAGCTAAAGTTCTTCTTCGAAAATCTTTTCAAACAAACATTTCAAACAAAGTGAGCTAAGCAATTAAGAGCCCATGGAAAACCATGGATGCAAAGGGTGCCTTACACCTTCCCTTTGCATAATTACCCCCCGAACTCAAAATCTTTTTAAAGGGTATTTTCCTGTTCTTTTAGCCTTTCTGATTAATTTGGATAAAATAAAAGTCGATGGCGACTCTTGCTATCCGCACTTTTCGATTAAAGTCAGTTCACCGTATTACAGAACTGGCGACTCTGCTAGGGATGCTTTCGAATAAAAGAGGGGTTACCTTAGAGCTAGGATCACTTTAAATTTGTTTGACTTGTTTGCTTTATTCTAAAGGCTGTTTTGGGTATTCTGCTGTGTGAAAGATTCTACACCAGGATCTAGTGTACCTTAGGTATGTGAAAGATTACCGTAAAGTTTTTTTGTAATAGCGTAGATTCATTTTCCGCATTTTAAATTTCTGCACTTTAACTTACTGCTTATATTTCAACTGTTAGATGTATGTTTAATTAGGTGTGTATGGCAAGATAAAGTAACTCAATCGTTAGCCCACTAATTCAAAGATAAATAACTGTAAATGACACACCATTATTACTTGTTCACACACTACGCTTTTTCAAGCTTTACAAACAAAACAAAAACGAGCTAAGCAAACTAAGAGCCCGTAGATAACTACGGATGAAAATGGTGCTAACACCTTCCCTTTTCATAACTTACCCCCCAAACCCAGACTCTTTCTTAGGTCTTTCCTGTACTTTTATACCTTTCCTAAAATTGGACAAAATAAAAGTCGGTGGCGACTCGTGCTCACCGCAACATTGTTTGTGAAATATTAAAGTCAGTTCTTCCACCGAGTTACAGCGGGCAAGGAGACCAAGAAAGTATCTCCCTCTTATGATTTGTGGTGCACATTAAATGGGATTGATTATCTTTCTCCTTTTATCCGGTCCTTTGTTACAAGCAAAACTATTGTTCTTATCTATCTCCTTTGAACTTAGTAGTTTATTTTGTCTCCCTTCTCTCAATTTATTTTATTTTTCTCCAAAAATAATTCAGTCATCTGAAAAAGCTAAGGATAATGAGTATATTGTGATGGAATACAAGTCTAAAAAGAAGACTAAGGCTCCAAAGTCAAAGCAGATTGATCTGGAGAGACATGCTGGATCATTTGTTAGAGCATCTGTGAGTGGGAAAAATTTGATCACAAATATGAAGTCCTTGAAGAATAGACCTATTCAAAAACATGACTCTGACTTAGAAGCTGATGAAGACTGGGTTACTTTTATTGATTTAGTTGGTTGGTCTAGAGATCAAGTCTGAAGATTGGTCTTTCTAGGTGTTTTAGTATCATTGGTTTTCTTTGTTTTGTTGTTGGGTCTCTAATAACACCTAAAAAATATTGGATGTTTAAATTACTTGATAGCCTTAGGCTTTTTTAATAACTGTCATGATGCTTTACCATCATGTTCAACATATGTCCACCTTGTCAATGTTTGTCTACTCCTGATATGTCGTGTGTATGTGCTAACATACTAATATATATGTGTTGACTGAATGATTTTTCTGGGGAATACCTCTGCCAAATTATGAAAAAAATGGGGAGTAATGGTGTGTGGGGTAATGTGTTTTGACTACTGACTTTACTGACTATGGCGCGATGCTGATATATTTTGATGGCTTTGGTGTGAATGGTACTAAATGATGTGTTTGGTACTAACTGTTTTGGTTTTATATTTGAGCACACATGCATAAGCATTTGTCTTGGCATCTGGCCCTGAATTGTGTGTGTTGATTTGGTTGTGTTAGTAGTATTATGTTGATTCTGACTTGACTTCTAACTATTGTATGTTCATGCATGAGTGACTGAATTTGTGATTACACGACTGACTATTATGGAGCATTGATTGTTGTGTAGCAACCATATGAATTATGACTATGCTAGTATTGGTGCTACTCAAATTTCTATTGTTGTTGTTTACTCTATGTACTTATGTGTGGTGTGCTTACTATTCAACTTATGTTGCACATCTTGGATTTTTTTGAAGAATGTTGTTTTGAAAATTTTTCCAAATGGGGAGTTTGTTGTTCCTTTTGGCACTACAACAAATAACGCTTTTCATGACGAAAATTTCACCTTAGCTAGAAAAAACCGAGGTATTATGCCAAGGCGCGTCATTTTTTATTTTTTAATAAAAATAAAGACAACATATTCCCTCGGTTTTTAATAAAACTGGGGGGGGGGGGGGGGGCAACCAGGACACATTTTGAATCCCAACTATTACAGTTTCTATTTTTATTTATTTATAAGTGAATACTAAATGATCTATCCCTTCGGTTTACAACACCAGAGGAAAAGAATGAGGTTTTTCTCTCTTCTAATACTTTGGTAGAGCAGTATGGAAGCTTATAGGAAAAGTTTGAGCATTTCTCATCTTCACATATACCAAGGCTAAAGATTTCGATAGTATTGAGTAAATATCATTGCAGAACATATACTTTGAGAAGCGTTCTTCGAGCAGGATGTTTTTAAGTCAGATTCGAGTAAAGATTTTGCAAAAGGTCTGTGTCAAATACCTTGTACAAGCCAAAGAGGATTCATATTGAATATTTTATATTTTCAGCACTATTCGGATCGTGATTGTACTAAAAAACTATGTAATATTTGTCAAAATCATAATGGAAGATCAACAAAATTTTAATGGACATCCACTGGAGATGGAGTGTGTAGTACCCTAATTTTTGTTAATTATTTTTAGTTGATGTTATATTAATTTAATTTATGTTATTGAGTAATTTATGTGTTGTGCATGAATTATGGATATCTCAGTAATTTAATTAATATTAGTAAAATTAAAAATAATTAAGAATTATAGAGAATGAAGTTTTTATTAAAAAGTATTGGTATGTAGAAAGAGGTGTTGGAGAAGGTTAAGGTGTGGTGAGGAATTAACAAGAATTATAGAATTATTGTTAGAATTATTATTATTACTATTATTACTGAAATAATTGAATAATTAAGTTTATTGAGAAATTATTATTGAGGAATTTGAGACAGAACGTGAAATTGTGAAAAAGAGAAGCGGCATAAAATCTAGAAGAGCGATTGTAGGAAGGAGAGTGAATAGGATCAACTTTAGGAAAAATTCAATGATCGTCACTTTCGAGGTAAGTGGAGAATTCTTTACATGTTGGGTGTTTAAGCGGTCGGATGACGAGGAGTCCTAACCCTCCTTTCTTCTTCTTTCCTATTATTTATGTGTTTTGTTTTGATCATGTGATTTGTGGCCAAAGGGTTTATACCAAAACCCTTTTTATTTGACAATTTGATTATATTACATTGAATTGAATTGTTTTGAATATGACGATATTTTCAATTTTACTTGTATTGTTTTTATATATCTGTGTTTGTGTCCCTTAGGGGATTTTGGTTGATAATTAAGTAATGACCGGTCTGTGTGTTGTGTATTAGTTTTATTTTGAGCGATCAATGACGAGTTAAAAATCCCAAATGACCTATTTTTCATGAGAAAATCGAATAACGTGATAATTGAAAATAATGGGAAAAGTTAAAAAATCCTAAAAATTGGAGAGAAAAAAATATCAAGACGCGGTGTTCATCAGGGTCAGCGATTGTAGGTTTCGCGGCCAAATTCGTAAAAGTTGCATAACTGCATATAGAGCTGTCAAATGGGTCGAAGCGGGCTGGGCCAAAATGTTTAAATAGGCTAGCCCGACCCAATTGTTTAATGGGCTATATAAAATGAGCATGATCCGTTTTTCAAAGGCCCGTGCATTCTGATGGGCCAGCCCGATCCGTAATTCAATATTATAGTTTTAATTTTATAAAAAAGGAATGTAATGGATAAAAACTACATAACATATGTAGAGAGTCATAATAAACTTAGATAAGTGATGTTTCAAATATTTATCCATATATATATATATATATATATATATATATATATATATATATATATATATATATAGGGAGCGTATCCGGTGAGAACTGATATCTTTTATGAGAAATGAGAACTATTGATATCAGCCGTCAGATTTAATTAACGTTTAAGATTTATTGATTCCATATTAAGAACACCTTACTGAATTTTTATCAATTATGATCGATATTTAAAAATTCCATAAATAAAATATCTTTTCAAAAAAATATTTTTATTTTTTAATTATTAAAATATTATCAAAATAAGAGAATCTTTTTTAGAATTATTATGCTTAATATTTAAATGTTGTCGCAATTTTTTTACTAATACTATTACTACTTGGAATTAATAAATCTTATGAGTCATAAATAAGATTTAAATTTATGTGCTTTTTTTGATCAAACAAAATTAAAATATTGGTGATAAATATATTTTAATCTTATGAATGAATAAACAATATTTTAATCATATTTATCAACTCATAATATTTATTAGTTCCATACAAGTAGTACAGTATTGTCTTTTTATCTATTATGCTCAGAATATAAATTTTTCATAAAAAATATATTATTTCCGGAATTTATTTCTTGCTTTAATTATTAAAATTTTAACACAATAATATAATTTATTTTAAATATTGATGATCGTTAAAATTTCAAAAAAAAAAAAAACTACCGAGCTTACAAATTAATAATTCAACCAAATCTATATATATCTAATAATTTTAGATTCTTAATACTTTTAATCAAATTAAAATATATTTGATAAATCAAAAATGTGTTTTAATTTAAAATAATTGCAATAATAAATTGCAAAAACAAAATATTCCGAACTTTAAAATAAAAAAATCAACCAAATTAAAATATAAGTAATAATTTCGTTTTCTTCAATATTTTTTATCAAATAAAAATATTAAAAATAAAATTAAAATATAAGTAATAAATTTCATTTTCTCCCGTATAGAATTCAAAAGAAAAAATTAAATCATCTGAATCAAAATATAAGTAATAAATTTACATTCTTAAATTTTTTTAATTAAAGGAAAATATAAGTGCCAAATTAATAATAAGTTATATTTATAATTTTGTGAAGAATAAAATTATATGAATTCTAAAGTATAAATTAAATTTTACGTTCATAGTATTATTCAAAATGAAATAGTTAACAAATCAATATCAATTATGAAGAATAAGTTTTTTTTAATTATAAATAAAATAATTTATTTCATTCAAAATAAATTATAGATCAAAATCAAAATGGAGTTAGAATAATAGTGAAAATAAAAAATTATTGTGATTACATTTGAATATTAAGCATAATAATTCTTATAATGATTATCTCATTTTCAGAATATTATAATAATTAAAAAAATAAAAATATTTTTGAAAAGATACTTTATTTATGAAATTTTTAAATATTGATCATAATGGATAAAAATTCAATAAGGTATTCTTAATATGGAATCAATAAATCTTAAACGTTAATTAAATCTGACGGCTGATATTAATAGTTCTCATTTCTCATAATAGTATCAGTTCTCACTGGATACGCTCCCTATATATATATATATATATATATATATATATATATATATATATATATATATATATATATATATATATATATATATATATATATAGGGGAAGACTCAGGTGAGAACACTTGGTTATTATGAGAAATGAGAACAATGAATCACGACCATTAAATTTTGATTTTGTTGATTTTAATGGACTGGATTGGTTTCTCTTTCTAAAATCCTTAATATTTATTTTAAATCAACATAGAAAAAGAGAAACCAATCAAGTCCATTAAAATCAACAAAATCAAAATTTAGTGGTCGTGATTCATTGTTCTCATTTCTCATAATAACCAAGTGTTCTCACCTGAGTCGTCCCCATATCCATATATATATATATATATATATATATATATATATGTGTGTGTGTGTGTGTGTGTGTGTGTGTGTGTGTGTGTGTGTGTGTGTGTGTGTGTGTGAATGTTAGAACAAGATTTGTTCTGATCAATATTCTTAGTTTTGATGATAACAAGGATATGAATTTTGTATGAGATAATGTGGTACTCTAATACTATGCAATTTCCATTTCAGGAAATATACAAATAGTATGCACAAAATCAGTGCAAGAAGCACTGACTCAGAAGGTTCAGCATGCAACATCAGAACATGGTCTGGCAAGACATCAGAAGATGGTCAAGCAGAATCAGAACATGGGTCTATGGAAGCATCAGAAGAACTTGAGATCAGAAGCAGAAGCACTGAAGTTCTCATGGTATCACGCTAAGAAGCACTTCAAGGTCAGAAGACAAGAAGATGCTCTGCACCAAGCTGTTTGACTCTGATGATATTCAAACGTTGTTTACACAAACATCAGATCAGAAGCAAGAACTAGATGGCAGGCTACGCTGACTGACAAAAGGAACGTTAGAAGCTATTAAAGGCAACGTCTGTAGACACAGCGGAAACAAGGCTCGAGGTAGTTGACAAAAGAGTGAAACATTAAATGCAATGCTGTACGGATTACGCAAAACATTAAATGCTCCCAACGATCATCTTCTCAAGTGCCTATAAATATGAAGTTCTGATGAGAAGCTATGTTACGAACTCTGAACCAACTTCCACATACGCTGTTCAAATCAAAAGGCTCTCAAACTTCATCATAGTGAGATTAAGCTTAAACTTTAAGAGAAATATCACAGTTGTGATTATAGCTTTTCAGAAGCATTGTAATACTCTTAGAATTTGTTTACATTAATTTGTAAAGGACTAAAGTGACCAGGTTGTTGATCAGTATACTCTAGCAAGTCTTAGAAGTTGTCTAAGCAGATTGTTCCTAGAGTGATCAGGTTGTGATCGGGATACTCTAGAAGACTTAGAGAGTCTCTAAGTGGAAAACCATTGTAATCAAGTGTGATTAGTGGATTAAATCCTCAGGTGAGGTAAATCACTCCAAGGGGGTGGACTGGAGTAGTTTAGTTAACAACGAACCAGGATAAAAATCATTGTGCAAATTGTTTTTTTATCTTACAAGTTTTAAAGCTACACTTATTCAACCCCCCCCCCCTTTCTAAGTGTTTTTCTATCCTTCAATTGGTATTAGAACGCCGGTTCTAAGGTGCAAGCACTTAACCGTGTTTAGAAAAGATTCAGAAGGAGAAAAACGCTTCAGTAAAAGATGGCTGGTGAAATTCCAACAACTACATCTACATCTGGCTTTGCTGAGCAATACAATGGTAACAATGGTTACACTAGACCACCAGTATTTGATGGTGAAAACTTTGAATACTGGAAAGATAAACTGGAAAGTTATTTCCTTGGTTTAGATGGTGAACTATGGGATCTTCTGATGGATGGTTACAAACATCCGGTAAAAGCCTCAGGCGTAAGGCTTACCAGACAAGAAATGGATGATGATCAAAAGAAGCTTTTCAAGAATCATCATAAATGTAGGACTGTTTTGCTGAATGATATCTCTCATGCTGAGTATGAGAAGATATCTAACAGGAAAACTGCCTATGATATATATGAGTCATTGAAAATGACCCATGAGGGAAATGCTCAAGTCAAGGAGACTAAAGCTCTAGCTCTAATCCAGAAATATGAAGCCTTCAAGATGGAGGATGATGAAGATATTGAGAAGATGTTCTCAAGATTTCAAACGCTAACTGCTGGATTGAGAGTTCTGGATAAAGGCTACACCAAGGCTGATCATGTAAAGAAGATCATCAGAAGCTTACCCAGAAGATGGGGTCCAATGGTGACTGCATTCAAGATTGCCAAGAATCTGAATGAGGTTTCTTTGGAAGAGCTAATCAGTGCCTTGAGAAGCCATGAAATAGAGCTGGATGCAAACGAGCCTCAAAAGAAAGGTAAGTCTATTGCATTAAAATCTAATTTTAAAAAATGCACTAACGCTTTTCAGGCAGAAGAAGTAGATTCTGAGGAATCAGAATCAGAAGGAGAAGATGAACTGTCCATGATCTCCAGAAGGGTAAACCAACTCTGGAAGACCAAGCAAAGGAAGTTCAAGAGTTTCAGAGGTTCAAAGAAATTTGAACGAGGAGAATCTTCTGGTGGTAGAAGATCTGACAAGAAGAAAGTTGTCTGCTATGAGTGCAATGAGCCTGGACACTTCAAGAATGAATGTCTAAAACTTCAGAAGGAGAATCCCATGAAGAAGTTTCATAAGAAGAAAGGTCTTATGGCAACATGGGATGATTCTGAATCTGAATCAGAATCAGACTCTGAAGGAGAGCAAGCCAACTTTGCACTGATTGCCACAATGGATGACGTATCAGAATCTACATCAGAATCAGATTCAGAAGAGGTATTTTATGAACTATCTAGAGATGAGTTAGTTTTCAGCTTAACTGAACTTCTGGAACTCAAGGCTCACCTTAGTATCAAATACAAAAAGCTGAAAAAGCAATTTGAGTTTGAAACTAAGAAGTTAGAATCGGAGAATTCTGAACTGAAGGAAAAAGTTTTAAATCTATCCAAAATTGTGGATCTCCTTCTGAAACAGATAAATCCATTCCTAGTCTAAATCATATTCTGAAAGAATATGACTCGAGCTTCAGAAAGTTCTTATCTAGAAGTATTGGCAGAAGTCATCTTGCTTCTATGATATATGGTGTTTCTGGAAACAAAAGGTTTGGTTTAGGCTATGAGGGTGATACCTCACATAAATTTGAACCTGTTGATGATCTGAAAATCACATACAAGCCTTTTTATGATCAGTTCAAATATGGCCATGCACATGATATTAGGCTCACTTCACATGCACAGAGTTTTAACACTGTACACACCAAGAAGCATGTGACACAACCTAAGAAATATCATGCTGTCAAACCTAAAGAATATCATGTTGTTCCTCCTGTTAACTATTATGCTAAACCCAAGTTCAATCAGAACTTGAGGAAAACTAACAAGAAAGGACCCAAGAAATTGTGGGTACCTAAGGAGAAGATAATTTCTGTTGCAGATATCCTTAGCTGCAAAGAGGACAAAGCACAAAATGTCATGGTACCTGGACTCTGGGTGCTCGCGACACATGACGGGAAGAAGGTCTACATTCCAAGATCTGGTGCTTAAACCAGGTGGAGAAGTCAAGTTTGGAGGAGATTAGAAGGGCAAGATTATTGGCTCTGGAACCATAAGTTTTGGTAACTCTCCTTCATATATAACTAATGTACTTCTTGTAGAAGGATTAACGCATGACTTATTGTCCATAAGTCAATTAAGTGACAATGGTTATGATATAATCTTCAATCAAAAGTCTTGCAAGGCTGTAAGTCAGAAGGATGGCTCAATCCTATTTACAGGCAAGAGAAAGAACAACATCTATAAGATTGATCTTTCAGATCTTGAGAAGTAGAAGGTGACTTGCCTTATGTCTGTTTCTGAAGAGCAATGGGTCTGGCACAGAAGATTAGGACATGCTAGTTTGAGAAAGATTTCTCAGATTAACAAACTAAATCTGGTTAGAGGTCTCCCAAATCTGAAATATAAATCAGATGCTCTTTGTGAAGCATGTCAGAAGGGCAAGTTCTCCAAACCTGCATTCAAATCTAAGAATGTTGTCTCTTCCTCAAGGCCGTTAGAACTTCTGCATATTGATCTGTTTGGAGCAGTCAAAACAGCATCTATCAGAGGGAAGAAATATGGATTAGTCATCGTAGATGATTATAGCCGCTGGACTTGGGTAAAGTTCTTAAAACACAAGGATGAGTCTCATTCAGTGTTCTTTGAATTCTGCACTCATAGCCAATCTGAGAAGGAGTGTAAAATCATAAGGGTCAGAAGTGATCATGGTGGCGAATTTGAGAACAGATTCTTTGAGGAGTTCTTCAAAGAAAATGGTATTGCCCATGATTTCTCTTGTCCTAGAACTCCACAGCAAAATGGAGTTGTAGAGCGAAAGAATAGGACTCTACAAGAAATGGCCAGAACCATGATCAATGAGACCAATATGGCTAAGCACTTCTGGGCAGAAGCAATAAACACTGCATGTTATATTCAGAATAAAATATCTATAAGACCTATTCTAAATAAGACTCCTTATGAATTGTGGAAGAACAGAAAGCCCAACATTTCATATTTTCATCCTTTTAGATGTGTGTGTTTTATTTTGAATACTAAAGATCATTTTGGTAAGTTTGATTCTAAGGCACAAAGATGTTTTCTTCTTGGATATTCTGAACGCTCTAAAGGCTACAGAGTATACAATACTGAAACATTGGTTGTAGAAGAATCAATCAATATCAGGTTTGATGATAAGCTTGGTCTTGAAAAACCAAAGCAGTTTGAGAATTTTGCAGATATAGATATTGTCATATCAGAAGCTGTAGAACCAAAAAGCAAAGCTCCAGAAGCTGAAAGTCTCAGAAGCAATGGATCAGAAGATCAAGTTGCTGCATCTTTAGAGAATCTCAGGATTTCTGAAGAGCCAACAGTCAGAAGATCATCTAGACTTTCATCAGCTCACTCAAAAGATATGATCCTTGGAAAGAAAGATGATCCCATCAGAACAAGAGCATTCCTTAAGAACAATGCAGACTGTCAATTAGGTATTGTTTCTTTGATAGAGCCAACTTCTGTTGATCAAGCTCTAGAAGATCCAGACTGGATAATTGCCATGCAAGAAGAACTAAATCAGTTTACAAGGAATGACGTATGGGATTTGGTTCCTAGACCAAAAGGATTCAACATCATTGGTACTAAGTGGGTGTTCAGAAACAAGCTAAGTGAAAAAGGAGAAGTGGTAAGAAACAAAGCCAGACTGGTGGCTCAGGGATATAGTCAGCAAGAAGGGATTGACTATACAGAAACCTTTGCACCAGTGGCCAGGTTAGAATCTATTCGCTTATTAATCTCTTTTGCCACTCAACATAACATCACTCTGTATCAGATGGATGTTAAGAGTGCCTTCTTAAATGGTTATATAGATGAGGAAGTCTATGTCCACCAACCTCCTGGTTTTGAAGACTCTAAGACTCCAGAACATGTTTTCAAACTTAAGAAATCATTGTATAGATTGAAGCAAGCTCCTAGAGCTTGGTATGAAAGATTAAGTTCTTTTCTTCTGAACAATGGTTTCACTAGAGGACAAGTGGACACAACTCTCTTCTGTAAAACATCGAAGAAGGATATTTTAATTTGTCAAATTTATGTTTATGATATTATCTTTGGAACATCTAATGCCTCACTTCGAAAGGAGTTTGCTAAGTCTATGCAGGCTGAATTTGAAATGAGTATGATGGGTGAACTCAAATATTTCCTTGGGATTCAAATCAACCAAACTTCTGATGGAACTTATGTTCATCAAACGAAGTATGTGAAAGAACTTCTGAAGAAGTTTAATCTTTCTGAAAGCAAAGAAGCCAAAACTCCTATGCATCCAACATGTGTCCTAGGTAAGGATGAGGTAAGTAAGAAGGTAGATCAGAAGATGTACAGAGGTATGATTGGATCTCTTCTATACTTAACTGCTTCTAGACCTGACATTCTATTCAGTGTTTGTTTGTGTGCTAGATTCCAATCAGATCCTAGAGAATCTCACTTAACTGCTGTTAAGAGAATTCTGAGGTATCTGAAAGGTACTACTAACGTTGGCTTAGTTTACAGATGATCTAAAGAATACAACTTAGTAGGATTCTGTGATGTTGACTATGCTGGAGACAGAATTGAAAGGAAGAGTACTTCTGGAAGTTGTCAATTTCTTGGAAGTCATCTGATCTACTGGTACAACAAGAAGCAAGCTACTATAGCCCTTTCAACAATAGAAGCAGAATATGTTGCTGCTGCTGGTTGTAGTACACAAATGCTCTGGATGAAGAGTCAGCTGGAAGATTATCAGATATATGAGAGTAACATTCCTATTTTCTGTGATAATACTTCTGCTATATGTTTATCTAAGAATCCTATCTTACATTCCAAAGCTAAACATATTGAGATTAAACATCATTTCATAAGGGACTATGTTTAGAAGGGTGTCTTATCTTTAAACTTTGTGGATACAGACCATCAATGGGCTGATATCTTTACAAAACCCCTTGCTAAAGATAGGTTTAAATTCATTCTGAAAAATATCAGTATGGATTTGTGCCCAGAATGAGAAGATGAGAAGATCTCTGTATAAATATCTTCTGAAATGTGTTAGGACTAGGCAGTCATAAGAAGTTCTGATATTAATCAATTAGAAATTTTGATTCTGTTATTACTAACGTTTCATTATCTAAGTTGATTCAGAAGATCTTTTAAAGCAAAACAGCTGTCACAAGTCTTTCCAGAAAATGAACACGTGTTCTCTATTTTTGGACAAGTATGCGTGCAGTTGAGGAGACGCCGCCCTAGGTAACTGTGCAAATCATTTCACTTTGTCACATTATCTCTCCTAATGTCATTTCTCATTAAATGCTCATTAATGTTTTTTCTTGTAATCATTTCTTTTAAAGCAATTTTCTTTTTTCTTTATTTTTTAATCTCTTTTTCAAACCGTTTAAATAACCCGCTTCATCTTCATTTTATCCTTTTAACTCTCTCTCCATTTGTGTATCTCTCTCTGCATTTGTTTCCGTCAAACCCTAGTTTCTGATCTGATCTCAAAGCATAATCATCATGTATTCATCTTCAAGTTCATCAAGCCCAGTAGAAAGACTCACCTCTACTCAGATTCTTCTACGCAAATATGGGTATGCTCCTTTGAAAACATGCATGATTCCCACTGACAAACTGGAAGTTCTCTGTGAATCTGCTGTGGATTTCAACAACCTTAGAGCAAAAGGTTTTCTGTGTGACGTCAGAATATTAGAGCAAGGATGGTCAAAATATCTCGATAGATTGGTTGGACCAATTTATCCTGAACTTGTGAAGGACTTCTGGGTACATGCAACGGTTACCCCAATTGCTATCATTTCCTAGTGCTAGGGCATGAAGTGGTTATTACTGAAAAGCTCATCAGGAAGCTATACAACCTGAATGATGAAGAAGGTTGCACTGGTCTTCAATATGGAATGGTTAACTGGTATCAAGTTGAAAATCAAATCTCTCTTGCCTTCGGAACTGAATCACATAAAACGGGCAATTTGAGGCCGTTTTATCAAGTATGGGCTGAGATTATTCTCGGTTCTCTTCACCACAGAAAGAAGATGTTCTCCTCCTCCGCCTACATCAGTCCGGATCACAAGTACACTTTCTTCTGCATTGGCAGAAAGATAGAACTCAACATCTCTCACATTCTGTTTGACAATCTGAAGACTTCTATTTTTGAATCAAGAGAAGATGAAAGGGCAAAGTACCCTCATATTCCAAGGAACACTAATCATTTCTCCAGAATGATATCTGACATTCTGACTGAAAGCAATCTGCTGGATTCCATCAGGACCCTTAATGCGTCCCAATTTCTTGGAGTGGTTCAAGGTCCCGTCTTCAACGGTGTGGATCTGTTTAGACTTGATCTCATCCAGACGGTATCTTCTGTTGGTACAAGCTTTCCTGACATTCTGTCAAGGAGAATTCCTATTGAAGGTTTTGCAACATTGTTCCATCTAGAACTTCACAAGGCTGTCAAGCATCACTTGGAAGATTCTGTTAGGAAACAATCAGAAGTTGATCTTGCTTGGATCCGTGGCAGAGTACTTCTGTCCAAAGCTGATCTTCAGAAGAAGGATCAGAAGAAACAACAGGCTAGGCTAAAAAGAAAGGCTCAAGAAGATGAGGCCAAGCAAGCCAAGAAGCTGAGGGTCACCTATGATCCTGACAAGGTGAACACTACAGAATACAGGCAGCAGAAGATCAGAGATTCATTTCATACTCCTAGATCCGCAAATGCTCCTTCTGCAATAGTTCAAGGCATGTCTTTACACCTCCTCCTTCTGTTCCTCAAGCTTCTACCCATCCACTTCCTTGTGAACCACAATATACCTTCTATATACCTAATCCTCTTCCACCTTCTCTTTCCTCTCCTGTCTTAAACCCTACACCACTGAGTATCCTTCCCCCAACTCCTTCTGATAAACCATCTTCTTCAACCCCCATCATAATAATTCCTTCCTCTCCTACCCCAATCTCAGATATTCCTTCATCCTCTATCATCCCCACAGATATTCCATCCTCCTCAAACACCGCACCTTCACCTTCTCTATCCCATCCCCTACCTACCAGAAAATCCAACCCCTACTGCCTTCTCTACCCTGACTTCAAATTCACCCTCAATCCACCTGAACCTGAACCCCATATCTACCTGGAGCTGTTCAGACATGAGGTGATTAGCAGGCTGGATCTTCTGAAGGATGCTTTCTTCAGTGGTCTTGATGATGTTTCTACGAGAAACCTCTGGAGAAACTTTCGCCAGGATTTTCAAGTAGGAGCAATGGGAGTACAGAAGAGACTAGTGGCTGCTGCCCCTGGTTATGCTGGTTATCTTTTGGAGGGTGACAATGGTATCTACTATCATCCCCTCAGAAACAGTGTTGCTGCTGAGGAGAAGCGGTTTGTGGATGAATTAGAGGAAGCAAGAATTGCTGCTGCAATGGAAGCTAATCCTTGCAGGGAAATTGTGGTATGGAAGCCTCAATACCCTATTCTGCTGGGAGATTTCAAGACTCTCTTTGACTTTCTGAGGGAAAATCCTTCTGTGGAAGACCCAAGCTTGGTCATTCCAGAAGTTGTTGACCCACCAGAAGTTGAAGGACCTTCTGCCCCTAGGAATCTTGCTGCCATTCTTCAGGCACTTGAAGATGGAGATTCTGAGATTCCGGCTGCAGAGTATGGAGATGCTTCTATGCAAGAAGCAGATGCTGATAATCATGTTGCTGAAACAATTCCTGTTGAGGAAAATCATGCAAATGATCTAACAATGGATTCTGCGGATCATAATGCCATTCCTGTGAATAGAAGTTGTGAAGCTTCTTCTGATGAACCTTCCCGTCTTGCAAGCCCTCTGGAAGTTATTCAGAAGAACCAGGAAGAGCAGAGATCAATCAACGCAGAATTTCGTGCTTTCATGGAAAGGCAGAATGAGAGAAACAATGGGATTCATGAGATGCTGGCCAAGATCATGTCGAAGCTAGGGTCATCTCAGATTGAGTCTTAGTTGTTTTTCTCTTTTGTTTTGCTGCATCTGTTTTTGCATCTTCTCTTTTGCTATCCTCTTGTACTTCTGTCTTTTTGAGCTCAATGATAATTATCCTTTTCTTCCATATGTTTGTTTTGTTTTTCATCTGAATATTTTATGTTTTTGATGTTATGACAAAAAGGGGGAGAAATATGTGATAAATGATCTGATTTAATTTTATCAGTTGCTGGGAGAAAGGCTCAACATTTCTAACAGAACTTGCAAAGTTCTATGTTTTTTAAGTGTTGTCTTGCAGGAATTGAAGATCCTCTTTAAAGCTCAACATGAGAAGCAAAGAGATGAGGAAAAGCAATTCTATAAGGAATCAAGCTTTTGGAAATTGAAGCAAGCTAAGTGCTAGAAAGCTTCAAGATCAGAAGCAAGAAGGAAGAATGTTCGGATATTCTGATGATAGAATATACTTTCATTTCTATTCCTTAAATGTTCTGATGCATGTTTTCAGTTACAAAATATGCTCTGAAACATTATGTTTGTTTGCTCTGATACATATTATATGTTCTGAAACATATTCTATGTTCTGATTCATTCATGCTGACTTTTGTCGTATAGTTTGTTCTGTAACATTTCAGGATGTAGATATGCTCTGATGATGCTCTGGTACATTCAACAATGTTCTGATACAATCTAGCATGCAATGATTCAAGAAGAAATTCAAGCTCTGAAGCAGTCCAATGGAAGCAAGAATCAGAAGCTGTGAATACTCTGAAGATCTAGGAAATTCAAGTTCTGAAGCTGTCCTATGGAAGAAAGAATCAGAAGCTGTGAATGTTCTAAAGATCAAAGCATATG
The DNA here is from genome assembly GCF_029867415.1 of Vicia villosa. Lineage (NCBI taxonomy): Eukaryota > Viridiplantae > Streptophyta > Magnoliopsida > Fabales > Fabaceae > Vicia > Vicia villosa. The sequence continues at coordinate 44,648 of NW_026706198.1, read as the reverse complement.
TGAACGTCTCTACTGAAATACTCAGGAAAGTCTTTTATTTATAAAATTCTTCTAGTATTAATTTCAGGGAGAGATTATTTATCTCAGGGGGAGATTGTTAATCTCAGAGGGAGACATATTCACACATTGTCTATATGCTTATGCTATAGCTGTGTAATTGTTTTTAGCCGTCTGTCCTTTATGATCGCAAATTCATATCATTTATGTATATTTTTGTCATCATCAAAAAGGGGGAGATTGTTAGAACAAGATTTGTTCTGATCAATATTCTTAGTTTTGATGATAACAAGGATATGAATTTTGTATGAGATAATGTGGTACTCTAATACTATGCAATTTCCATTTCAGGAAATATACAAAGAGTATGCACAAAATCAGCGCAAGAAGCACTGACTCAGAAGGTTCAGCATGCAACATCAGAACATGGTATGGCAAGACATCAGAAGATGGTTAAGCAGAATCAGAACATGGGTCTATGGAAGCATCAGAAGAACTTGAGATCAGAAGCAGAAGCACTGAAGTTCTCATGGTATCACGCTAAGAAGCACTTCAAGGTCAGAAGACAAGAAGAAGCTCTACACCAAGCTGTTTGACTTTGATGATATTCAAACGTTGTTTACACAAACATCAGATCAGAAGCAAGTACTAGATGGCAGGCTACGCTGAATGACAAAAGGAACGTTAGAAGTTATTAAAGGCAACGTCAGTAGACACAGCGGAAATAAGGCTCGAGGTAGTTGCCAAAAGAGTGAAACATTAAATGCAATGCTGTACGGATTACACAAAACATTAAATGCTCCCAACAGTCATCTTCTCAAGTGCCTATAAATATGAAGTTCTGATGAGAAGCTATGTTATGAACTATGAACCAATTTGCACATAAGTTGTTCAAATCAAAAGGCTCTCAAACTTCATCATCAAGCTCACTACATTGATGTTGTAATATATTAGTGAGATTAAGCTTAAACTTTAAGAGAAATATCACAGTTGTGATTATAGCTTTTCAGAAGCATTGTAATACTCTTAGAATTTGTTTACATTAATTTGTAAAGGACTAGAGTTATCAGGTTGTTGATTAGTATACTCTAGCAAGTCGTAGAAGTTGTCTAAGCAGATTGTTCCTAGAGTGATCAGGTTGTGATCAGGATACTCTAGAAGACTTAGAGAGTCTCTAAGTGGAAAACCATTGTAAGCAAGTGTGATTAGTGGATTAAATTCTCAGGTGAGGTAAATCACTCCAAGGGGGTGGACTGGAGTAGTTTAGTTAACAACGAACCAGGATAAAAATCATTGTGCAAATTGTTTTATCTTACAAGTTTTAAAGCTACACTTATTCAAACCCCCCCTTTCTAAGTGTTTTTCTATCCTTCAATGAATACCACAAAAACATCCATGTAAAAGTACAAAGTAACTTAAGATTATCACTATACTTATCAAATTTTCTCTTCATCTCACAATTATTTCATCCTGAAAATATATCTTTATCCTCTTTAACTTTTCTTTATCACTTGAAAACACATTTATGCTATCATATCATATCTCAATCTTTTTTCCTCAAAATTTACCGAAATCTTTTTTTTAATGGATTAGCCTGAAGCTCGTTTGGCCTGGTCCAACCCATGAAAAACATAGGCCCGATGGACTGACCCGAAAATACAGGGTCGTGTTTTTTAAGGTATTTTGCGGCCTGGTCCGCACTTAATTGTTGGGCTTATGGACCGACCCGATGAGTCGAACCCATTTTAACTACTTTGCATATATTTGAGTTTTCTTTTTATAAAAAAATGATAATAGTTATTATTTTTTAAAAGTAAAAAAAAGAATACGTATACAATTTAAAATAGGGTTAAAATAGTTATTATTTTGTTTTTAGTCACTATAAAAAAAGATATGTTTTGGTCCCTACAAAATTATTATGCATGTTATTTTAGTTCCTACTATTAAACTAATGTGTGTTTTTGAATGATTATTTTGCAAACATATTTAGAACATTATAAAAAGTTCTCTGAAAAGAAACTCAAAATTTGATTTCTAAGTCGAGACTTTCATTACTTTTATTATTATCTTTTGAAATTTAAAAATTCATATTTAATTCTTCTCATTTTAAAAATTTCTAAAATTTGGTAAATAAATATTTTACAGTATTCTAAACATGCATGAAAAAAATTATTCAAAAATTTAAAAATTAAAGGGTAATTAAACAATTTTTAAATTTTAAAAAATAGCAAGGACTAAAACTGTATACATAAAAATTTTATAGGGACTAAAATATCTCATTTTTTTAATAAGGACTAAAAATTAAAATTTGAGATATTTATAAGGACCAAAAACATATTGAACACTTTAAAATATTATACAATGTACTGCTATTTTCATAGTATATGTCATTCTAGTAATAGTACCGTAATGGAAAACTAAAGCAATATGTATTGGCTCTAAGAGCACCCACATGATAAACAATATGTATTGGCTCTAAGAGCACCCACATAATATTATTTTTTTAAAAGAAAGAAACATATATTGATGGGAACCGAAGTTCACAGAGAAACACAAACAAACAAGTCCGAAAGGAGAAAAATTACACGCCAATTGCGATTACGACAAGTAAAAAAGAGGATTTTTACTAAACTCATAAAAACTACAATTGGGTTGGGTAATTTCCCCACAAAATACCATCTCCAAACCAAATTCTTCACATCCCAAACTATGTCGGAAACATTCCACGTATCGCTATTAAAAGTAATACCGTTTCGAACCAACCACACAGTCCAACAGACCGCCAACCACACTATGATTTGAGGGATAAGACTTTTGCTAATTTAAAAGTGGATTATAAATAGATATTACTCTATTGATATGATATGCGTATTTTTATGAGTTGACAAGTAATTTGAGTGTTGTGTAAATTGAGTTGCTGAGTAATAATACAATTTTACTATATGTTATTGATTGTTAATATAATTATTGAGTCCTAATTATCTTGTTGAGTTGTGTTTCAAAGAGAAACGTTTTAAGTATAACTTGAATTGTTCAGAGAGAACTATCACATTGGCATTGCATTGGCAAACTTATGGTTCTGAGAGAACCTTGTTTTGACGTGGTTCAAAGATATGCGAGTGTTATTGTTGCTGATTATGAGATCAAATAATAATTGTTGTTGATTTTTAAGTGTAAATGTTATTGTCATGTTCATACATTCAAGTATTTCAGAGATAGGAAGGACTTTTGTCCATTGAGATCCAGTGTTTAGAGGGAATCAATGATGGTATCATTGTTCATAGAGAACATGGTTTCAGAGAGAAAATGGAGACATGGATAATTCCGTAACACAACTCGGACATCCAAACTTTTGGTACCACATGCATTTTGGAGGAGGATTGTGTAACATCTCGCATTTGTATTGTAACTATTGTGGATTAAAATTGATGTGTAATTTGAATTATGTTTGTGTATCTCATCCTTGCTATTTAATACACCAATAAATTCTATAAAGTTATCCTCACCTCATTCTGTTTGTTTATGTCAGTCTTGTATGATGGTACATATACTCTGGTTGAGGAAGCAGTAGTTGCTGCCGTGTGGAAGGATTGATGAAGATGCCTACTTCATTTTATTATTTTCTTAGTAGTCCGTTCTCCGCTTTGATAGAGTAACATCGGGACGCGTTTATGTGATTTGATGTTTTATAAGAATTGTTGACTTATTTACTTATGTTGAGATTAAGTAAATTGTTTTAATGAAGTATGATATGTTTTAGTTGAGATAACATGATTTTGAATTTTCGTTGCTTTGTTATAAAAAAAAAATTTTGAAACATTTTTATGAGAGAGATATAACACTCTAATGTTGAAATTATCTGTTATTGGGATGATTTTATTTTAAAATGTACGCTGGGGTTTTAGGGTGTTACATAGTAGGCATAGCGAAGATGAATTTCCGAACCAATATAAATACAGCGTACAATCTTATTCCTTCTTTATATCTTTATTTTAATTTTGATTAGATTTTCATGATTAAGTTTATTATTTTCTTAGAATTGCATGTGGTTAGATTTATTGCGTTAATAGCGATTTTGTTCATAAGTGTAGGTTTGATTAGAATTAGACTTCAAATCATTCTTGTTGTTGATTAAACCTTGAGACAATAATTCTAGAATTCTTAATGTCTTAAAGTTATTCGTTTACACAACTCGTGTAAAACGATTGTTATACAATAAATTGTATTGATTTCTTTGGTTACGTGTTTCATCTATATATCGACAGACTATTATATATATTTCGTCCAAAAGCATATATTATATACATACATTTTTCTGCTGCGCAAATACGTTTAAGCTTTGATCTTTTTGAAATAAACAATATATTTATCAGTCAAATTTTTACGGAGGCCTATTCAACTCTCCCTTCTAGACTATTTTACTGTCATATTTTCGTCAGCAATAACAAATTTACACAACTCTCAATATAAGTCTTTCCCTCTTTCATAAATGTTAGGTAAATAAAATTTATTTATAGAATAAGATTGAGTAGGAGATAAGCATATCAAATCACATTTTTGTATTTTAACAGTGCTCACAAGGCTACTTTATATATGAGAAATATTTTAGCTAAAAAGAAAAGATTTTGAAAATTTTTTTATAGACCTCCCAACCTTCTAGGTGACCTCTGGTGAAAAACCCAAACTACCCCTGACCTCGGAAATGCATTTTCGAAATGCAAGAAAAAGGTGTTTTTCGGAAATGCATCTCCGAAAGCGCCTTTTTTTTTTGAAAAAATTGTCTTATTTTGGAAGTTCATTTCCGAAAAAAGACCATTTCGGAAATGAACTTCCGAAATACTGCGCGTTTCGCAGATTTAGCAAAACAGCCTCCTCCCCCAATTCATTTACCCTAAATAAACTTAATACTCAACCCCAAAGATATTTTTCTGCAAACCACTTCCAAGGCTACATTATATTCCACATTTAGTTGCTCTACTACATTCAAAAGCCCTCCAATCTATTCAATCGGTAAGCATTTTGATTTTAAGATCTTTGATTAAAATTTATATTAGGGTGTTTACAAATAGCAAAAAATGTATTAGGTTAAGTTTGTACTTGTCATACCCCAATTTTTGACCTAAGATACCACCTCATATCATAGCATATGCATCATTTGCATCTCTAACAAATTGCATAGCTTGTGTTTGTTACTTGTGACTCAGCAGGATTTAAACAAGAAATCACTCATCAGTACAAGCAACAATCAATTAGGGTTTTGTTCCCCCTTCATTTCAAATGAATCATCTTCATCAACAATCAACATTTGGACCTCAAAGATTCATTTCAACAAGCTCAAGGGTTCTGAATCAACCAGATTAGGGTTTTGACTGAAGATAGCATGCTCTTGACTTTTGCTCAGGATTTGACCTAATGACTTGGGACATGACCTCAAGACCCCAAGTACATCATTTTGACCTAATCCATTGGCTCAAGACATCTCCTACACAAGGATTGATCAACAGTGAAATTTCAAATCATCAGATTAGGGTTTTGAACTATCAAGGACCAAAAATCAGGGATCACATTTGGGAAACCCTAAAAATCCCCAGGAAGTCAATCAAAGGTTTCAATCATCTTCAAATGATCCCTATGACAATATCCAATGGAAATTACATCTCAATTCAAGATCCACAGTCATCAATTTCATCAGGTCGACAATTAGGGTTTTGACCTAATTCACCTGAACAACTGACTTTTTAATCAGGACATGGTGCCACAACTTAAACTATGACTCAAGGTCCTCCAATAGCTCAATGTGATCCATTCATACCATTCATTTGGTGAGGATAGCTTGATTCATTTGAAATCTCCAGAAACGCGATTCGTCTGAAAAAGTCAACTGTACAAGATCACCATTGACTTTTGGGGAATTTTGGTCAACCATGACTTTTGAAGTTTTAAATCATCAATATATGATATATGAAGTCATTTGATCAAGAAAAATCAAGAAAATCAATCAAGAATCAAAAAGTCAAAAGTTTGACTTTTATACTTAGAAAAATTTCGAAGTGTTTTTCAATGGTTTTTTCCAAACTTTGGAAGGGAATAACTCAAAATTTCACCTACAAACTGAAAAAAACTTCCAACATGAAAGTTGTAGATTTTGATCCAATAAACAAATTTGTCACATAAAATGATTTTCCAAAAGATCAACCATTTAAGAGATATGGAGCTTCAAAGTTGGTATCTTTTGAAAAATGCCATTAAAATCTCTCTTTTCTCAAAGTTCATGGATCTTTTTCACTCATTTCCTTAAAGGTCTTGAAGAAACTTTCAACTAGGGTTTTGAAGTGTGTAACATGAGCTTTCCAAAATGTCCAAGAGCATGAGAAAATATGGAGCATAGCTATGGCTTTGAATTATGCATTTAGTGATCATTCTCACTTGAAATTTCAAACCATTTTCACAAAGTTATGAACCATTTTGCCTAATGATGCAAGCAATGACATAAACCACCAATAATTGTGAGATATTTCTGGTTTGAGATCAGAATAGAAAGAGATAAGAAGCACTTGAGATTTTTAACCATGGTTAACATTTTTAACCTAATGCATTTAATGATAAGATTCCATTCTATCTCTTAAGTGCCAAATCACCAAAGGAAGAGCAACTTGCAAATCTCTGCATTCAGAAAGCTTGGCCTATAAATAGAGGTCCAAACTCCATTCAAAATCACACCAAAACCTCATAAATTATAGGTTTTCTCTTTCTTTCTTAGAATGCAAGTTTCTTAAGTTTCTAAGAGGTAGAAAACTCAACCTCCAAACCCTTGAAGTTATGGCCAAAGTGATGGTTCTAGAAACTCATAAACATCATATGGGATGTGTTTGAACCAGTCACACACCCCAAATCACCCCAAAACTCAGATTCACTCTTCAACCTCCATATGAACACATGATGAGCCTTATCATGCCAATTTTCATTCCAGTTCATTTCTGTCCAAATTAACACTTCCCACACCTCATATATATCACATATGAGCTATCCAAACACTCATCATCAACCTGAAACATCAGAATCATCAAGCTCGATTCACACTTAGGCTTAACTGCAGATCGGGTACCAACAACTGCTCTAGGTGTTTTCAATTCAATCCAAGCATCCAGACACCATCCATAATCATCATTGAAGCTATCCAGATTGTTACAAAGCATCTGTAACACCTCCAGATAAAAATTCAATTCTCAGTTTGGCCGTTTTTGAGGTAAGTACACTTGAACTTCAAACTCTATGAATCATGCATCATAAATGAAATATTGCTTTGCCATCTTGTTTCTGCACTATCACTGATTATTAACCCTCAATCAATTTCATAATTCATCAATCATACACGATTTCATGTTGAAATTCAGTTTTAGGGTTCTTCATGTTCATGCGAAAATTAACCATCTTAGAACAAAAATAAATGAAATTAAAGATCACCATCATGTTCCTTATGGAAAATCGAGTGAAATAGACCCTTTACTTGATCAAAACAATTCAGTTTCAAAGATTTTCAAAAATCAGTTGAAGGTGTGTTCTTGGCGCCATTTTTGATTCAGAAAATTCAAATCCTTGTTTTAAAATATAATCAGTTCAACGCGTGTTATTAACAAGCCACAAGCGTGGCGCAGTTGGTTCATGTTTTGGTTGGTGAGAGTGAGGGCGTGGGTTCAAACCCTGGCAGGACCAAACTCTATTTTTTTATCACTTTTTTTCTTCAATTTCTTCACAACTTTAACTAATTATTTAACCAATCAAAACTCATCATTTTTACTTCATTTTTTGTACACTCTTTATTTAATATATGTATTTTATGAAGATAAAAAAAAATCACAAAAAAATATTTATTTAATACATTTTTAATTAGGTTTAAAATGACATATTTTTAAGTGTTTTTAAATACTTTAAATATTGTTTTTCATTTGATTTTTCAAACTTAATCATTTGTAAATATTTTGTGATCAAACCCTAATCATTTAGGTGTTAATTAAGTATAATATTTGTGTTTATCTTAATTAATTTGACTTCTTACAAAATTTCAAACTGTTTAAAAATAAAAGAGACGCTTTTCAAAACAAATCATTTTCAAAACCATCTCTTTTTAGTTTTCTTTTCAAAAACTCTTGATTAAATTGATCAATTGATTTTCAAAACCTCCTGGGCATCCCTTATGGTATAAGCCCCATTCCTTTGTATAAATTTAGGTTTTTTTCATTGTATAAATATACCACGATCGAATTGATTTAAACCCTCGAATAACAAGATCAAACTTAGGGTTTTTCTTCAATCAATCTGGGCCTCTCGAATATTAGAGAGTGTAAGTCCCTTTCCTTTTTCTTTGTACAATTTTTCTTCAAACAAAAAACTTCTTTCAAAACAAAACTTTCAAACTGTTTTCAAACGACGAAACCTTGCGTCTGTTAATAAAACAATCAACCGTGTTTTATAAAATAAAACATGGGCCTCCACATAGGTATAAGTCCCATCCCTTTACATGAAATTAGGTATTTCATTTGTACATACACCTTTTTGTACATACCTCGATCAATTTGATTTTTAACCTTGAATAACAAATCAAAAATGAAGGTTTTCTTTAAATCTTCCCAAAAATACCATGGGCCTCCATGTAGGTATAAGTCCCAAGCCTCTTGTAAATATTTTGTTTGCATAGCTTTGAATAAACTCAAGCGGGCCTCTCCCCGAGTATAATTCCCGAGCCCCCGTGTATACAAATGGATCATGCTTATAGGTATATTTCCTTCATAAACTCCATTATATACACACACTTTGTCATATATATGTACTTGTTCATACTTGTTCATATTTGTTTGTACTTGTTCATATTTGTGATTGTGTTATATATACTTGTTCAACTTAGTACAACACTAGGTTCCCCATAGCCTCCTATTGGGCTTCGTGCAAAGAATCTCCTTAGTCTAGGTTAGGACATAGAGTATGGTTTCCCGGTGAAATCGCTCTAAGAGCTCAAACCAACTATACCATGCCTCCTCTTGGGCTTTGTACAAACGACTTGTCCCTCCCATAGCCTCCTCTTGGGCTTACAATGCAAGGACCCTAGATTGTCCCTCCCATAGCCTCCTCCTGGGCTTACAATGCAAGGACCCTCGGATAGCCTCCTCTTGGGCTTCGTACAAGGACCCACGGGCTTCTTATAAGCATCCCCAATATCCAAATCAAATACCCTAGGAGATTAGACATTTTTCATCTCTATGATAGGAGTATCTCTTCTATATCATCACAAACAATCAATCAATCAAACTTTTTTGCCACAAGGCTGGCTAATCAATCAAACCGTTTTGCCACCATACTGGCTGATTAATCAAAGTTTTTGTCACAAGGCTGACTTCATTGAAACTTTTGCCACAAGGCTGGCTGATTAATCAAAACTTTTTGTCACAAGGCTGACTTCATTGAAAGTTTTTGCCACAAGGCTGGTTAAACAAAAAAACATCTTCATCATTCTAAGCGTCATAAGTGGCACAACCCAGGGCTTATAATGAAAAGATTTCAAACAAAAATCAAACAGATGTATGTGATGATATAGATTAGATACATCGAACATTAAGATGACATTTGCCTCTTATCCTTTGCTTCCACTAGCATAAGTGGGAACTACGATTGCTCTGACTTTCTCAACATCCCTTTGAGAATACGTAGGCATAAGGTCGTATCCTTGGCGAGCAAAACTTCTCTCTCAAACCATTCAAACCTTAGCACCCGTAGACCCCGAGCTACAAATGCTCTGATTCCCTCTAAGGGATATGTATGCAGAGGATCGCGATGATCTTTGCGAGCATAATCAAACAAACACCTTAGGTCCCACCTATTTCACAAGAACCTCTCAATAACATGGAATGAAAAACATAGCAAAGAAACCTATAGAGTACTATAGATACGTTGGGTGCTAATACCTTCCCTTCGTACAACCAACCCTCTTACCCAAGATCTCTCCCCCACTTTTAAGGTTATTGCAGCTTTTTTCCTTTTCCTACTTTGGAAACAATAAAAAGTTTGGTCGGAACAAAAGAAAAATAATTTTTTGAGCACTCGAGCCCAAAGAAGGCATCAGGTGTCTCATCCCGAAAAAAGATACGATTTTTCCCCGCGACAGTACTGATATTTAGGATGTTTAGAATGTGTAAACATAGGTTTGAAGTTTGCCATGGAAGTTGCATAAAACTTCTGCGCAGGGGTGTTTCGGAAGTTCATTTCCGAAAACACCTCCATTCCCAGTTTCGGAAATGAACTTCCGAATTGTATCAGAAGTGAAATTTTTTTAGTTCTTTATGTTGTCTCGCATGTTAATCGATTTTAATTGTTTTCAGGAACATGTTAGACAACATAGCACGCATCAGACAGGGTAGAGAGACCCAGACTGCGTCGGCTAGACGCGAGCGGGCGGCGGCGCAGCGGGCGTCGACACAGGGACGGGGGCAAGGCCGGGGACGACATGTGTGAGTTCCCGTGGAGATGGACGAGGGTACCTCTACATCTGGATCGAGGAGTCGTCTGGCTCGGGTATCTTCTTCCCGCCAGCGAGAGGAGGAGGAGGAGGAGGAGGAGGTGGCAGTTCCATACCACGAGGCGGAGGAGGTACCGGATGTTGACCCTCCACTCGGGGAGGAGGATGAGCAGGAGGAGGGCTTCCCGGGACGGCCCAGTGACACTTCAGTGCTGCTTATCTACCACGATCACGTCGCTCGGTGTATCTGGGAGGGAGAGGTATTTTTTATAATTTTCCCGACTACATTATTAAACCGTTTATAATTTAGACGTTTATTCAATATTTTATTAACCGGTCTATTTAACTGGTCTATTTAACATACTTTTTTATTTGTTTTTTTGTAACAGGAGAGAGGGCCGTTGAAAATGGTGAACCACGCCCGGAAGATTTTCAGTATGTTTAAACCGACCGCTGAGTGGTTTAACGACTCGGTGAGAGCTTCAGGGCTTAGTGGGCTCTGCATGACGGGGTACACCACCATCAGCCACGGCATGCAGGGGGCTTTTGTGGAGCGGTGGCACAAGAAGACGTCTTCTTTCCACTTGCCGGTTGGGGAGATGACGATCACCTTGCATGATGTGCAATGTCTTCTCCACCTGCCGATCAGGGGGGCGCTGTTGACCCACTCTCTGATCTAGAGGGTCGAAGCCACTGAGTGAATGGCGCTCTATTTGGGTATGGAGCCCGAAGTTGCTGACTTTGAGTGCATCACGACATCTGGGCCTCATATCCGGTTCACCACACTGAGCTGCTATTTCGAGAACACCTAGTGGCAGCGGCTGAGGCCGAGGATGCGGGTGACGAGCTATTTACACATTATCACCGTGGCTGCGCTCTCCGGTGCTGGTACATGCATGTGGTAGGTGCTGCGATCTTTGTGGACAAGAGTGCGAGGTACGTCGACGTGACCTATCTCCGCTACTTCATGGACATGACCACCGTTCACCAGTGGAACTGGGGGGGCAGCTACTCTGGCATACCTATACCAGAAGCTGAATGAGGCCTCCAACTAGAGGACGAGGCAGTTGACCGGATCCTGCACACTACTCACGGTACGTTTCATTTTAATTGTTCCGTATTTATTTATATTTCGTATTTGTGTTTCGTATTTACTTATGTTTCGTATTTATTTATGTTTCAGAGCTGGATCATCTCTTACTTCTCCCGGATCCACGACTTTCACATTGATCCTCAGTACGTTGACGCCATGCCCAGGGCCGCCAGATACGTTCTCTAGAGGGGGAACAATGCGGTGGGACCATACTGTGGGTACCTGGACCGCACGATGCACGATGACGTCACCTGGAGGCCATTCAGCGACTACACTCAGGTTGTCCCTTTTGACAACATATCTTTATATTCTGACTGGTTGGCATGCGGGACCAGCATCATGGTCCGGTATCTCCCTGAGCGGTGCATGCGGCAATTCAGATTTGTGCAGATGATACCCAGGTCACCTTTTGAGGCTGCTCCCGACACAGTGACCAGAGTGCAGCTCACTGCCATATTTAAGGATTGGGAGCATCATGTGGTACTGGAGGAGTATCGTCGCATGCGGGTCACCCAGGACTGGCACAGTGTGGAGGGGTACGTCACATGGTTCTACCGGGTGTCCCATCCTCTGCTGACAACCGACGCTCCTGGCGCTCCTAGGCCAGCACACGAGGAGATCCTGGAGAACCAGCAGGCCGAGGATGACCACGTCATTGATCTCCTGCCGATCTGCCAGCGGATAGAGATGCTTGGGCGGGACGCGTTGGATCGGGGTGTCGCTCATCAGGGCGGTCCAGAGGCAGTCGCCGTGATGGAGATGATCGTCATTGATGCGGGTTGTGCAGCGGCATACAAGCGTCAGAGGAGGTCCCAGGGATAGAGGGTTAGGCATACCCAATAGTGGTCGGGTTTATTTTTTTTTTGGTTTTCGGATTGTATCTTTCGTACACTATTATTATTTGGATTTGGATCGGATCGGTTTGTATATATTACTATTCTTATCATATTAGTATATTAGTATTTTCTGTTTATATATCACTTATTTTATTTGCCGTATTCCTTTAATTAAAAATACAAATACGAGGCTGTTTCCAAAAACATAAAAAAAATACAGTTTCTGCATAATTCGGAAGTTCATTTCCGAAACCCCCCAAAATTAGAAAAAAGGTGTTTTCGGAAGTACATCTCTGAAAACACCCCCCATTTGGTGTTTTCGGAGATGCACTTCCGAAGTCTGAGAATTTTTTTAAAAAAAAAAAATACTTCAGAAGTTCATTTCCGAAGTAGGGGTAAATTAGGGTTTTCGCTGGGGGTGACCGGAGGTGGGTAAAGAAAAAACCAAGATTTTTGGGCTTGATCCGATATCTAACTAATTAGATTGTCGTTCTAATCGATTACACAGTCGTCATAGACAATTAAGTCTAACAAAAAGGAAAGATTTGTTAGACCTGTTCCCTACTAGATTATACAATTCCTTAATTGATTATTGATAATTTCCCACTTCATTATCAATTAGATATGAGCCATAATTTTGTATAATTCAAATTCTGGTTTTATAGTCGATTATATGGAAGAAGCTACTCATGAAAGAGTGAAGGCATGTGCCTCAATAATATTTCAACTTTTTCCATATTCGTATAACAAAATTCACCTTTGAATTAAAAACTAACATCATATAGATCATGTCCATAAAACTTAAAATTAATCAGAAATTATTTGATATGTCAACGAGATGCATAAAAACTAACGTCTTACAAAACTTTAACAAAACCGTTAATTTTGATTATTCTCTTTAACATATCAAATGATTTTTAATTGATGTTAAATTTTATGGACATGATCTATATGATATTAGTTTTCAATCCAACGATGGATTTTGTTATACGGATATGGTGTAAAGAGTTATCGGAGGTGTCATAATACTAAATTTGACACCTTGGTATCATATATATATATATATATATATATATATATATATATATATATATATATATATATATATATATATATATATATATATATATATATATATATATAAAATTAAAAATTAAAAATTAAAACAAAATTAGCAAATGTTGTTTTTCTGAAAAAAAAAAGAAGTTTCTTTATAATCCCTTACAAAATTTAGTGGTGAATTTATTCATCAATTTAATATTTGTTTCTCAAATATTTTCTTACCATTTAAAATTTATGTAGTGCATATATTATATTGCCCTCATATCATAAAATATTTAGCTCCGTCACTATGCAATAAGCAATGTATTGCCACAAGAATCAAATTCAACATGCTAAGGCTCGCACTCTTCCAATAATAAATTACCAGTCGGGATGGGAATTGGCTAAGCTTTATAAGGCCGAAGTCTGACCTATGATAAATTTACAAGGCCTGAGTCTAGTCTATGGCCTACTATAGACTCTTTTTTTCAATTTGACATGGAGTCTGACCTATCCTGAAAACCTATTTAAAAACCTCTTTCTCATTAAAATTTTTAATTAATTCGTATTACTTAAGAAGCCTTATAGGTCGGTCTATATATGAATATTTAGGCCAGTCTATTTAAGATTTTTTCTAATAAATATGCATATATAGACCAATCTATTTAACCTTTTTTCTAATATATATGCATATATAGACAAGTCTATTTAGACTATTTTTAATATATATGAAAATATAGGTCGGCCTATAAGGCTTCATAGACTATTTTAATAGCCTAAATCTGGCCTATGTAATTAAATAGGCTTTTAAAAAAGCCTAAGGATAGGTTATAGACTCTGTAGGCCGGCCTGGCCTATTCCCTCTCTATATAGTAGAGCAAACTACATATATTTTTAAAGATGTAAGTTGATGGCTAGAAGGAACATATACAATTAAAATTAAATCACATAAAATGAATTTATAGGTCCACCGATGTAGTTCCATGGCTAGAAGAAAAAGAACCAGTGATCTGGTGGAAGATGCCATAGTCATTATTGAAGGTTTCACATGTTTCATAGCCTGCCACGCTGCCAGGGCCGGCCCTGTGCATGTGCAGGAAGTGCTACAGCACAGGGCCCCAGATTTTAGGGGCCCCAAAATTTTAAAAGGTCCATTTTTTTTCCATAAATATTAATTGAAATAAATAAAATGTTATGATAAAAATTCAATAAATCAAAAAATGATATAATAAAAACTCAATACATACAAAAATTGAGATAGATCAAAATTCAAAATAATTTTAATTAAATATAACATTGATTAATTCATAAATATAATTTTTATGTGTCTTTTTTAATTATTATAATTGTATATATATTTTAAATTTAGGTCCATTTTCAAAATTAGATCGGGGCCTCTGCGTTGATTGGGCCGGCCCTGCACACTGCATTGTTACACTTAAAACCAAATATGAAATCAATCAAACAGGAAAATTGAAACAAAGGCATATTGATAACAAAACCATATGCCAAAAGGTCAGAGTATGGATCACCTAGCTCAATAATGTTAGATCCATATGAATCAAGCATTATCAGTGCATCTTTATCAGGTGTACTATCATCATATAGCAGCCTACCAACTATCAGATTATGTTACTAACAGAATCTCACCTACTAGAACTTTCTATAGTGATTAACACTTAAATAAGATGCTTAGGCAGTTCATTAAAATCAATAAATTTCAATAAAACTAATTAATGATGGATTTAAATAAGATACTTAGGTAGTTCATGCGCCTCGGATGTTGTATTGTCTATGATAACAGGACGATTTTTAAAATAAGATATTAAGAAAGAAAAAAAAAGCAATTTTATTATTTATATATTAAATTGAAAAGAAAAATCAATGTACTTTCTTTAATATAATTTACCAAAATTATTTATTCTTAACAAATTTGCAAGAATATTTAAGGTTTGGAGAACCCTTTGTTCTCTCTTTTCATTTATAATATCTCTTGCTTACTAAAAAAAAATATTATCGGACTTTCAATTTTTGTTCATAGTAGTCTTTATTTTGTTGATATATTTTCATACCATTCTTTGATATTGTAGCATATTTTTCTTATAATTATAACGTAATGTTTATTTAAGTGGAGTTTTTTTTCTCTAAATAATTTAATATTATATCTATTAATTAAAATAGTATATGACATTTTTTTCCCTAACTAAATTTATTTATGTACTAAAATTTTCTTTTAAAAAAACAATTAAAAATTATATCTTTAAATCATAGGATTTTCAAGATAGGTTACTGCTGAAGAGAGAAATCAGAGTATTTAAAAGAGATAAAATTAGATTTTATTTATCTTATAAATTTAATGTTTTAATGTATTATTAATAATATAAAAATAATATATTGTTTATATGAAAATGTCATAAATTAATTGCAATATTCTAATTTTAAATGAAATAAAAGTGAGTTAAAATCATAGCATATAAGAATAATTTAATTTATTAGAATTTTTTATGTTTAAATTCTATTTAATTTTTTAAAAAATAACTTATTTTTACAAATTTTTGTTTTAAATATAAAAAACTACAACTTTATAAAATGGGAAGATGAACTCAAGTGGATGATTAACAGAAAGAAATGCAAGGGGGCTAAAGTAGAAACATTACGTTGTGCTTTCATGAGACGGTTTACGCCTGTTTAAGATATAGAAACATCCATTGTTTTGGCCAACCTTTGAAGAGTGAAGCTATTGAGATGACTTTATATAGGTGTTGGAAGAAATTGAAACTCATCTGTTAGTTTATTTGTGAACTTGGATGGCTGGATCTGTTGATCGTCTTATTTGTATTGTTTTTTTGGCTTGAATAAATTATATGATATATATACTTACCAGGAATAGTGTTTCTGAATAACAACCAAGCACTCTTTCAAAGCCTCTGTTATTTTTGTTACATAATGTACTCAATTTCTGAAAATAACGCATTGTCGCTTTTATTACAACTAAAATTAAAATGACTCCCTCTTTTAGATTCTTTATAAATTTTGTTAACTAATTAAACATATTTATATTTTATTTTTTAATATTTATTTTTTTAATATTTATTTTTAAATAAAAATATGAACTCCCGAAGAATTTAAAATTTTATATAACTTTTATTCTTTAATATCTTTTATAAAATTTACAGATATTTGAATTTAATGTAAGGAATGCAAAGCCGAAGATATTTTTTAATCTTCTTTTAGATACTAAACAATTTAAGAAAGTGATTATTAGTTGCTCACTTCTAGCACTGTACCAACCAAATTTGTTAGTAGGGCAATGGAATAATAACTCAAACCACAAGTGATAAAAAGAAAATAAAACTTTGATTTTCTCAATAACTAGTTAATAAAATATAAGCAACTCTTTTTACAAGATATTAGAAATTTAAAAAAGAGATGAAATTTACTAGTTAAAGAGGGACTTATCCGATTAAAACTGCACAATTGTGATTTAAAAATATATTTTGAAAACTATAAAAAAGAATTAAATTTGTTTTTTTTTACCGTGCAATCAAGATTCAACCCTTTATAACGTCATAAGAGTGTGAATGCGATTTTTGCTTAAACTTAAAAATAAAAGTCTTGCGAGTCGGATAAAAACAAAATTAGTAGCACCAGTAGTAAAACCGTTACTCTTACAGACAGCCCTTTCCTATATTCACAGGCTGAGAATACGTTTCTAGCTGTGGGATGTAACAGTCTTGCTTTTCTTCAGTCAAACGGGACCACCGTTGGTGGTTGTGTATCAATTTGTGACGACAACAAAAACAACAGTAACAATTTCAATATAGATAGCAACGGTTGTAATGGAAGGTATTGTTGTACGACCTCATTGCCTTCACATCTTTCAGAGTTTAACGCAACAATAAGAGGTTTAAGCGAACACAGTAGTCAAGGGTGTGGTTATGCTTTGATTGCAAGGAGTTATTTTATGGGTGATTATGAGACTGAGAAAGAGTTGAAGAATAAGGAATATGCTCCTGCAATGCTTGAGTGGGAGATTTTGAATTATATGTTAACTAATTCCACATTTCAACTACCTCCAAATTGTTATGACTCCAACGTTACTTCTTTAAGTAACAGAAACACTGGTAAGCAATGTCGATGCTCGTCCTGGCAGCAAGACGATGACTTTGACTCTCCCTTCCTTGATGGAGACTACTATGGCAATCCATACATTGCTGGAGGCTGTAAAGGTTTTTCAATATCTTCCTTTTTATATATTACAATACCATTATCTTTTATTGCTCTAAGAAATCAATAACAAATTGTTTTGGTATAAATTCTATCTGCTTCCATGCCCCATTTCTAATTCAATTTCACTTCACCATGAAATATATACGAGTTTTAAACTACTCCATCTAACTTGGTTCTTTTGTTTTAGAATTTCCAGGTCCAGAGTACTACTTTCATAAGAATAATCAATGGAAGAAGTGGGTTATTGTAGGTATGTACAAATTTCACAAATGAATAATAATAATTTTATTGCATTTCATCGAACTTGGTTGATTCAAAGCTATAGTTTGGTGAATTAACATTTAATTGGTACTTATACAACTATAACATCCCATTAATAGAATCAATTATTTGAATTATACTAAATCGATCATAATGTTCTATTCAAGATCTGGTCTCTGTTTAATTTTGAGTTAAATATGTTTTTGGTCCCTCTAAATATAGCGGTTTTCAACTTTAGTCCCTTTAAATATTTTCTTCAAAGAATGGTCCTCTTAAAAATTTTATTTTAACTTTTCGTCCCTCGTGGCAAAATCGTAGCTAAAACGGTATCTAATTTCGTCGCTAAATAAAAAACCGTTGCTAAAACCGCCGCTAAAATAGTCGCTAATTTAAAATAACCGTCGCTAAATTGCAAGAGGACCAAAATTTTAAATTAAAATTTTTAGGAGGACCATTCTTTGAAAAACATGTTTAGAGGGACTAAAGTTGAAAACCGCTATATTTAGAGGGACAAAAACTTATTTAACCCTTTAATTTTTTAATTTTGAGATCTGTCTTAATAGATTCTCTTAATATTTGTTTTAGAGTTGGCTTTAATACACTCACATGATTATATGCAGGAATTTCATCAAGTCTCGGATCCTTGGGTTTCCTCATCGGTCTACTGTTTTTGTACAAAGTTTTGAAACGAAGAATGATAAAGAAACGCAAGGAAAAATTCTTCAAAAGAAATGGTGGTTTGTTGTTGCAAAAAAGAATGTCTTCGGGAGAAGTCAATGTTGACAGAACTACTCTCTTCACATTAAAGAATTTAAAGAAAGCCACTGACAATTTCAATAAGGATAGAGTTCTTGGAAAGGGAGGGCAAGGCACCGTTTACAAAGGCATGTTGGTGGATGGTAAAATTGTTGCAGTGAAAAAGTTTAAGGTTGAAGGAAATGTTGAAGAGTTCATTAATGAGTTTGTTATTCTTTCACAAATCAACAATAGAAATATTGTCAAACTATTAGGATGTTGTTTGGAGACAGAAATTCCGTTGCTTGTTTATGAATTCATTCCCAATGGTAACCTTTTTGAGTATCTGCATGACCAAAATGAGGACATTCCAATGACATGGGACGTGCGTTTGAGAATTGCTAGTGAAGTTGCTGGAGCTTTATTTTATTTGCACTCGGTTGCATCTCAACCAATTTATCATAGAGACGTCAAATCAACAAATATACTATTGGATGAAAAGTATAGGGCAAAATTAGCTGATTTTGGTGCATCAAGAATAATTTCAATTGAAGCAACTCACCTTACCACAATGGTTCAAGGTACTTTTGGATACTTAGATCCTGAATATTTTCACACTAGTCAATTTACTGAGAAAAGTGATGTGTACAGCTTTGGAGTAGTTCTTGCTGAACTTTTAACAGGTAAGAAGCCAATATCCTCTACAGAAAAATCTAAGGAATCACAAAGTTTAGCTTCCTATTTTGTTCAGTGTATGAAGGAGAATATGTTGTTTGACGTAATTGACAAAAGGATCACAGAAGGAGGGGAGAAAGAACATATCATTGTAGTTGCAAATCTTGCATTTAGATGCTTAGAAATGAGTGGAAGAAAACGACCAACGATGAAAGAAGTAACATTGGAATTAGAAGGGATCATGGGATTGAATAAGAAGCTTAATGCACAGCAAAATCACGAGGAAATTGAGCAGTACCAACATTACGATGGGTTTTCTACATCAAATTCATTACCAATTGACAGCAGCCAAACACACTCCACGGACTCGGAGGTTAAGCATATTCTTGCATTAGAATAGTTGATTTTGAATATTGCTTTTCATTGTCATTGAGTATTGTATTATTTTAATATAGACAAAAGTTGGCTTAAGATAATGAATTGTATTGGATGTATTTATTAAGGATACTCTAGAGTGCTCCAACATATTATCCTGTAAGGCCTTAAAGGTGTTGTCAAGTTGTGTGCCCGGTTCAAAGTATTGATGAGTTTATTTGACTGTTTTCTCTTTTATTAGTGGCCCTTAAGCTTTTGACCAACTTGACAATTTTTTTACATTTATCTTTTCTCATAACTTCTCTCAACCTGACCCCTTGACAAGCGTATCATTGTAATATGGCATTATGGCCACCAACTTATCTTTTATAGCTTATCTTTTAGGTAATTGACTAAATACATCTTTCATTATCCAATAAAAACTATAGTTTTTGACAAATGGCAACTATATATAACCCTTTTATAATGGTTTCCCTCTATCTTTTCTTTTTCAAAAAATTTCAATTTTTTTTCCTGATAATCACTTCTCACTCTATTTCTTGTCTACACTCTATCTCTTTCGGTTACTCCATCAAACCCTAGCACCATTGTATTCATATCATGGACAACTCGCCACTTTCTTCCTTCTACCAGACACAACTTTGTTCCTCTACAACCGTCTTCATCCGCGTACTTATATCCATAGGCAACTCGTCACTTTCCTCCCTCTACCAGACACAACTTTCTTTCCTCAACCGGACACAACTTTGTTCCTCTACAACCGTCTTTATCTTCTTCAGACGCACGGTATTGTTGGCAAGTTTCTTCCTTTTTTGTGTTTTGATTCGTTATTGTTTGCAACTTGAATGAGTTTGTTTTTGTTTGTAGTTGATGTCATTTTCTTATCATAATAAAATTTCGCTTTCAATCTTGCTTACAAAGTGTTCGATGAAATGCCTTCGCCAATTTCTGATTCTTTCTCTTCTGTTTTCTATGGTTTTTTGCTATAGCATTGTTGTTGTGTTGACATGAGAAATTT
Organism: Vicia villosa; assembly: GCF_029867415.1. Taxonomy (NCBI): domain Eukaryota; kingdom Viridiplantae; phylum Streptophyta; class Magnoliopsida; order Fabales; family Fabaceae; genus Vicia; species Vicia villosa. Next base: position 23,880 of record NW_026706198.1, on the reverse strand, counting down.
GTTCAGGTTGAAAAAATTATATCATTGAGGTCTCGATTCGAGATCGTCAGGGTGGTCCAAACAACACTTTCAACCAGTCTTGTAAATCCTCAATGTTGTGTTGAAAACTCAAAAATCCATGGCATCATTACAAAAATGGTGAACGAACCCGATGTTACAAGTAACATATACCTCAATGCTTACCTTTACAAAATTTGAATATCATCGAAGATTTATTATAAACAATGTATTTTAATATTATGTGTACACAATGTAATACAATAAAAATCTTATTCACCTCAATTTTTTATTTGAAGCGAGTGATATGTTAAGCATTTTTTTGAGGATTTTAAGCGGCCTTAAAGAAATATTTCCCGTCCATTTAATGATTATCAATGCTCAAGACTCTGTCATTAGTGATCCGCGTGAAACTTAAGAGCCTTCCATTATTTACAACCTAAATGAAACATGAACCACTTTAAACCTAAAGACGCTTGGAAACTTCTCTATATTGGTTTGCAAGAGCAGAAAATTATCTAGGTTCAAGGTTGGTTTTCTTAAATATTTATTTGAGCCATAAATCATTTATTTATCTAACCCTTTTTTGTTTATAACATAAACAAATGGAAGAAAAATCCATAGAGAATATTATGCACCCAACATTTGATCTACCCTAAAATTAGATGATTCGAAGATCCAGAGCATTTTATCTTTACTAGCAAATTAATTTTTACTTTAATATTGGGTGTAAACAATGTAATATTCTGGGTAAACAATGTAATTTGTTATTAAATTAATTTATTGATATTCTATCTAAATAATGTAATGAGTTTAAAAAAAACACTATTTATCTTACCCTTTAGTTTTATTGATAAATCGAGAGGTATGATGTGTTAGTTTTGAAAATAACAAAAATAAAGATGCAAGGGATCAAACCCATGTGCACATAAATTTACCCCTCGGTTATTAAAAATCCGAGTGGAAAAGTTGTAGCTTTTCATGATGCTCTTCGTTACCATGCTTCTGTAGATGAGGTTAAAAACATTTCACATATGAGGTTAAATGTACTTTTTGTAGTAGTATGGATTGGCTGCAATTAGAAAAACAACATGGTTTGTTCAAGTTGTTTCTCTGGAGAAGGGGACATGTGGGAACATATTTCTTAGCACGTGTGCAACATCTGTCCATTGTCTGCATGATAAGGTTTTGTTGTGTGTGCACGTTTTTCAATTGGTTGGAGCATGTTTTCTGCTATTGTGTGCAACAAGGATTGTTGTTATCGTTTAGCAATCTAATTTATTTGATTATTTAATTAGGTTAAAATTAAATCATAAAGATTTAAATTTGAATTCAAATCAAATAAAATATTTTTAGAGGAGTTGTTTTGGATAAACAAATCCTAAGTGAATCTCCATAATATCTGGATGTGATTACAACCTATATCTAATGAGAAAATCCCAGCTATTGCTTCACTCATAAGGCATAGTAGTTGGTTTATTTAGTGTAGTTATGATTCAACATTCATCTTTTTGTTTATTAATGTTAATCACTTAGGATTAGTGATTGAGATAAATTGAGATGGGGTTCTCATATTTAGGGGGAGTCCTAAATAAAAAGGCACTATGGTAGTATTAAAAAGAGGGGCATTGAACAAAGAGTTTGTTCATCTAAGATACTTTGCACTAATTCTATAGAAGAGTTTATTTCCTTTCTTGGTTTGGATGCCCTCCAGATGTAGGTTTGATTTTTAATAAACTAGGTTACCAATTTTATGTGTTCTTTACTGTTTTATTTTGAATTATTCTCGTTGTCATAGTGTGTAGAATCTGGTTGGATAAGTTATCCAATACATATGGTTCAACATCTGTCCCTTGAGGAATAGAATTTCATAATTTGTGTAAATCTAAAGTGTATATTGTTAAATATGCATTAATGTTTAATTGTACTAATGCTTGTGATCCAAAGATGCTCGTTGACGGTGTATATCAACGATCATGATCAAATAAAGTATTTGTTGAGGATGGTATCAAAATGTATGATCTGTGATGATCTACTATCATCTTTGTAGGTTTATAAGTTAAATTTGTAATTTATTTATCTATCTCATGTTTAACCAAATCTCATGAAATGAGGAGTTTTTATCAAAGTAATTTAATGCCTGAGGTAGTACACTTTTACGTTACATAAATCAGAAACTCTAATTAAATCCTCTAAATAATTTCTTTATTACTTGCTCATCAATTTAAAATTATTTTCACGAACAAAATGTATGAGCTTTTAGATTTTGTGAAAAAAGAGGTACCAAAAGTATGAAAAGGGGTACAAAAAGCATACTACTAAGGTTAAAATTCAACCCAAGAACCAAAAATCACTAAGGAAGCTGAAATGCAAGAAGCTAATTGATTAGGTAACACACGCGCTTAAATTTTTAGAGAAAATCATATTTAATCTTCGCCTTCAAGAAAATCGTATTAGCCCAATGATAATAAACGTGTGAGATCTTCAAAATCCTCATGATCTAATTGATTAAGGAACAAACCTAATAGATTGGATAGCCTAATTTTGGTAATATTTGGTGCTCATATTTTATGGACCAAATCTTCAATCATTTTGTGAGGTTTTTGCATGCTTAAACAGTCAGAATGAGCGCTATAAATAAGTAACTTTCTTCCCTTCTTATTTCTCATAATTTTCTCTCTTCTTATATTTTTCTTCGTGTTAGTACTCTTATGTGCCATAAATATCATTATTTATGGCTCACACAAGGAGCTTTCAATCTAGAAAATCTTCCCCAAGAATATTGTTCCTGAAAGGTTCAACTTCAAGAAATAAAGAAAGGTTTGATATGTACAACCAAAAGGTACTATGACCTGTTGCTATGGAGGGAAAATTTATGAACAACTTCAAGTTAATGTTCACATTTTTCAAGGCATGCTAAGGGAATTCTTTACTAACTCTCTTGATCAAATGTTCCCTAATCTGCTAAGAGAACTATACTAAAATCTACAATATGAAAAACTATCCCTAAAGTCTATTGTAATAGGAAAGAAGATTGAAATCCATAGAGATCACTTCAACATAATGTTTGTCTCATACCCCAACTTTTGACCCTAAGATCTCACTTCATTTACATTGAATCTAAAATAATTTGATCATCATCATCATCATTCATCACATCTAAAGATCCTCATGCATCATCATTAACCTCAAGATAAAAGAGATGTGTGTTTGCTTGTTTTCTTCTTTAACGAAATAGGTATGTGTGATCAAGGAGCTCAAGTAATCAGGATTTTTGTGACTCTCAAAATGACTCAATCTTCTCATATGATCAGGTGATTTCCCTCATCAATATTCAAGTCCAAGTGTGGCTCAATTCAAGATCATCAACTTTCAAATTCATCTGATGCACAAATTAGGATTTTGAGCCAATTCCCTATGATGTTGACTTTTGGTCAAAGCATGATCTTTGGACTTAAAACATGATTCAAGGTTCACAAGTGCTTCATTATAGCCAACTCATATGATTCAATTGGCTAAAGAAGCTTGATTCATTGATATTTGAAAGATTGAAATTCATTTGGTAAAAAGTCAACTGCTCAAGAATTAACTTTGGTCAACCATGGACTTCTAAGGTCAAGAATCATGAAAATATGGTTAATGGAACCATTTGATCAAGTTTAATCTAGAAAATCAAGAAAAAGTTTCAAAAGTTGAAAATTAGGGTTTTAGAAATTATTCTAAGTACCAAAATTTCATGTTTAAGTAGCCTACTTTGCAAGGGTATAACTTTCTCCTCAAGTCATCATTTTTCTTGCCCAAGGTCTCTGCTCAAAGATGATGCTTCATAATTCAATATTGTAAAAAGAATTGATCAAAAATATCATAAGGATTGAAAGATATGGATTGATCAAAATGGGGTTTCAAAGTTGTAAAAATGTTCCAACACTTAGAAATTTTTCTTAGTGTTGAACAACTTATTTTCTCAATTTTGTTGGCCAATTTTCATTAATATCCAAGTTGAATTTCTCCAAGTGACCAACATAAACGTTGAAGTGTGTGATCTCATCTTTCCAAAAAGTCCAAGAGCATGAATTTCTTTTACTTGAACTAAGAGAATCAAATTAAAGAAGATGGCACCATGAAGTTGTTCTTAAGGTCCATTTTCTTGTCCAACCAAGTTGAAAAAAATTGCAAATCTGCAAGATCCCTTGATTACAAGCCCCGTTGCTTCTAAATCTTGACATAATTAGTGATTTACACAAATCCAAAGAGCATTACCCAATTGATTCAAGCATTATACAAAGTTTCATTCCATATTTGCACTAAAGGCCTCACTTCCATTTTGGGAAAGTCCTCTTTAAACATGAACATTGCTTGGAGCTTTGTAAAAGGAGATTATGGCCGGATTACACTCCACCTCAAGGCAGCCAAACATGTTTGCTTGTCACCTAACCATCGTAGATAAATCCACAGATAATGTGTTTTTAAAATAAAAAAAATGAAATTATTTTTTCTACTAGAAGGTCTAATCATGTTGTTTTCATTAATCTAATGAGAATGATACTACGGCCTAATAATTTCACATTATTGTTGCAATAACAAAAAAAGAAAATAATAATGCAATGTAACAAATGTGACTCTGCACATGTAGGGAGGCAGCCTGATAATTTGACAAAGCTTCCCACAACATATTAGTGGTAGCAAAAACTTGTACTAATTTCACATGAAGAGAGTCATCAGCCTAGTCTTTCAGATATTGCTCAAGTAGAGACACAGCGTCTCCATTTTATCCCTCAATAACATGGAGTTCAGCCAAAGCTAGTGCTGCTCCAATATAACCAGGTTTCATTCTTAATGCAGACTCGTAGAATTTTAAACCTATATGATGAACGCATTAAGTTTCACATTAAAAAACCAACATAGTAGTTTATAGATACATAATCTTAAAAAGCTGACAAATTTCCTTTTCTTTCTCACCTGAATTACCGGCATGCACATCAACGACAAATTTTAAAGCCTTTGTTGGCTGAGTCATTGCTTTAATCTTAGAGATCACCAAATATGTATGTATGAACCAAACCTGGAAAAATCAGATAGATGTCAAAATCTGTATATTTTACATTTCCATAACTAGCACCTTAAAGTACAAAATAAACCTTGATATGTGTGTATAACCAGATCTCAACTCTTGGGCTCCTTTGAATATGGACACAGCTGCTTCTGCTCATTTCATTGTCAATAATAGAAATTATAACCATGCATTATTTTTCACTTTTATGAGGAATTGTCTATTGTAGGATTAAGCGTTCATATTGAATAACTATCAAACTCAAGCATATTGTACAAATGTAAACAAAACAAACATAACTCCACAACAGGGAAATTAAGTATGCAATAAGATAAAAATTGTAAGTCCAACTTACTGTAAAGGGGATTCCTATAGGCTCTTTTCAATTCCCATTACCCCAAGTATTGTGATCGCGACTTTACGTGTCTATAAATCTGATAAGTGCAAGTGCACAGTCGTGTCGTATAGTTTTAAAAGATATCGAATCCACAGGGACTATGAATCGATCTACCGTTATCTAAGGTTACTATGTAAAGCTAAGGCTACTAATATTTTGATTGTTTCTAAAGGGAAAGTAATTGTGAATTCTAAGAAATATAATAATAAACGGATATCAGTATGTATTTCGTTTAACTTAGGCGATCCGAAGGTCCATTGGCTATTGTATTCATTCGATTAAAGATCTTTATTAATTATGTTGATTAAAAGTCCTCCTCTCAAACTCTCGCTCTGTTGATTTAGACTACTATCTTAACTCGTAATGTACGCTCTCGCCATCCCATTAGATTTAGAAAAGCTTTTTGAAAATAACATAGTTAATAAAATGCTAGCTTTATGAAGTCGTTATCTACTTAAATCCCCTAGTCTCAAACTCTCGCTCTGTTGACTCGGTTCATGCTAGTATTCCCTAATGTACGCTTTCGCCATCCCGCGTCGGGTTTAAAAACACTTTTTGAAAGTAAATAATTTCTAATTAGTTTTAATACGCTTTCGCCATCCTTAAAACTATTGTCCTATGTCTACTATCCAGTTAAGAATCTCAAACTTTCGCTCAATTGATTTTAACCTTAGTCGGCCTTAAAACCTCAAACTCTCGCTCTATTGATTTTAAGACTTTATTAATTAAATTAGACATAAAACCAGAAACAAGTGATATTTAATAAAACAAAATTAAGCCAATTTATTTCGGATCTCACGGTTAACTTACTTTACTTACCGATATCTTAATTAATTAGCCAGACATATTGATACGGTTAAACATGCATAATTTTGTTCGGTTTATAATGAAAGGCATATTAAAAGGCATACAATATATCATGCAATTAAATAATAGAAAGCCAATAAATAAATAACCTGAATAAAATAAATCTGAAATAAATCTGGATCTTGGAGTACTCGAACTTCCTCCACAGATCGGCTGGATCGTTCTTCATAAATTATTAGGCGTAAAATTTAAAGGCAAGGAAAATAAAACTAAATCTAACGTAAGGTTAGATCTATAAAAGGTTCACAACAATTTCCGGTGTAGAAATTGTTATGAGAAAAAGAAAGCAAATGAATAAAATGCGGAGAGAAATAAAAAGCTTGAGAAATAAATTCGGCAACACTTCGTTAGCAAAATTTTGGACCTGGAGAACTGAAGTATCAGCCTCCTTTTATAGGTGAGGTTCTGCAGATACGTTCCTTGAAAATAGGGACTTCTTAACTTGGGACCCGGAGACGCATGTCTCCACTTTTTTGGGAGACCAAGGCAGCAGACTTGAGACGTGCGTATCAAGTGGAGGATTTTTAGGAGCAGTTGGAGACGAGCGTCTCCTTTTCGTGACGTGGAAGTGAAGTGGGAGACGGACGTCTCCACTCTTTACTTGGTCTTCTTCAATGTGGGCCACATGCAAGTAATCATGTCTAGCTCCTTCGTGGGCTGGGCTTGCATCTTTGCATAATTGGGTCTTCTTTTGCACCCCTTTATTACTTCAACACCTCTCTCTCATCTTTTAAGAATAAATAATAATGATTTTTGCTCCATTTCTTCTTCTTTTCACAAATAGTCTCAATATGAACTCAAAACCTGAAACATCGCAAATACTCGCATAATATCATAATAAAACAATATAATTAAAAGAAAATGCTAATAATACTTATGGATTTTAAGCTAAATATATGATATAAAATCGTGTTATCAAACTCCCCTAGACTTGAACCTTTGCTTGTCCTCAAGCAAATAATAAGATAAAAACGGGAGGACAGCGAAATGAAATGCATGTCCGCCACGTCGTTCGGGTCGTACTCAGCCACAGAGTGTTTTCGTCGGAAACTTATGAGATGAATCTTAGCAATACACTTACAGTAGCGACACTAGACAACTCCCAGCGTGCATACCAATCCGAATCATGCTATCATAGCTCGACCTTGACTTATCATCTTGTTTTACCCGTTTCATTCGCGTGCAATCACATTAAGCCCATTATCTTGACGCGCACATAGCAGAGTAGCCGGTTAGTGACTATGATCCTTTTTATGGAGTTCTGGCACATTTATGTGGTATACTTCTTAGCGCTCATTTGTGGATTGTGCGGAATCAAACCATAGTCCTTCCTACCAAGTTCAGTATCAGGTAACTTCTGAACCAATTAACAATGAGTTTTTAATATTTGATATTTGTAACCGTTAGGTTAAGTGATCGTGTGAGGACCACCTTACTTAGTAGGTACTTTTCTATTGGCAATTAAGCATATATCTAAAGTTACTATGTAAAGCTAAGGCTAATGATATTTGGGTTATTTATAAATGGGGAAAATAAAATCTTAAATCTAGTTAATATAATAATAAAAGGATATCAGTATGTAGTTCGTCTAACTTAGGTGATCCGAAGTTCCATTGGCCAGATTCTAATTAAATCAAATATCTTTACTAACTATGTTATTTAAAAATCCTCCTCTCAAACTCTCGCTCTATTGATTCAGACTAGTCGTATTACTCGCTTTAGTATTATTTTTCTTTTATTTCCTTTCCTTGTAACGTTTCTTTTCAAATCCAATAAAGCATATTTATGAAATTTTAAGTCTTATATGCATATTCCCGTGTCTATTATAACTTTTCTATTTTCTTGAGCCATAACAAAAAAACGCATAACCCCGCACGTTCGAGAAGTACGAAGCTACTTACTTGATACATAGAAACAAGAGTAAAGATTCGAGACAATACCCTTATCGTCCCGAAACTCTAAAACCCCCAAGTATGCGTAACCGATTTGAATACCCTTTATACCAAAACCATTGACTTTAATTTTGAAGTAACCCGTATTAGTTTATTCTAGCAATCGGCACCGTCTTAGAATAAATTAATACGGGTTACTTCAAAATTAAAGTCAATGGTTTCGGTATAAAGGGTATTCAAATCGGTTACGCATACTTGGGGGTTTTAGAGTGCCGGGACGCTAAGGGTATTGTCTCGAATCTTTACTCTGGTTTCTATGTATCAAGTAAGTAACTTTGTACTTCTCGAACGTGTGGGGTTATGCGATTTTTTGTTATGGCTCAAGAAAATAGAAAAGTTATAATAGACACGGGAATATGCATATAAGACTTAAAATTTCATAAATATGCTTTATTTAATTTGAAAAGAAACGTTACAAGGAAAGGAAATAAAAGAAAAATAATACTAAAGCGAGTAATACGACTCCCCCAGACTTAAATGATGCAGTGTCCTCAATGCATAGGAACTACTCCTCGTTGTTGCGGTTGCGAGAACTGCTTGCGCCTCTTGTGAGAACACGTCGACATATATTAGTAGGATAGCCATTTGCACGAAGGTTGAGATCATTCAATTGTGTAGCAATTTCTGTGTAGTGGCCTTTGGTCCTAATAGCGTAGTCACGGTGCTCTTGTGTCACCGAATTAGCCTTAATGTTTCATCTTGATTTGTCTGCATAGCTTGAAAAAGTTGGTCTTGGCGTTGAATTGCAGCATACATGGCATCGAGAGTAATTGGAGGAGGATTATTTTGAGGAGGTTGGTTGAAATCAGCATATGCTTGGTTGAACTCTTGTTCCATTTCATCCACCGGCTCATTAGGATGTTCAGGTTGGTTTTCTTGAGGATCTTCATTAATAAGCCTCCAACGCTGAATATAACGGATGCTGATTTGCTCGGGGCATGGCAGGATGACATTTGGAATTAGAACTTTGTTGACGACCAGAGTGTAACGACCATCATGACGGGGTGACACCATGTGAGAGTCACGGCAGTAAGTGATATCGAGGGACTGAGTAGGCATCATGTGATGGGAAAGGGAGATGAGGTCGTCAGCGAGGCCTAAGGCATATGCCAATGTGGTAATAATGCCGCCAAAACAGAATGGGTTTGTAGCGGGAGCGTTGGTGCATCCTTGGATGTGTTGGAGCATAAATGGTGCGGCATTGATGCGGATATTATTTAGCGCACAAAAAAGGAAAAATAACTCATTTTAGTTTACCTTGTGGTTGTTGGATCTTGCAAAAATAGTGTTACCCAAAACACATTGAAAATAACGTATAGCGGGATTTTTAATGTGAGAAGCGTGAAGATTCCTCCAACCGGTAGCATTTTTGCCAGTCAAATTAAACCATAATTCAAAAGCGAGTTGCTCCCAAGGTCGGCCATGGAGTTCTTCGAAAATGGTGCGATGAGCATTCGGTGCATTAGAAAAATGCAAGTACGTAGCAACTTCTTCTTGATCTAAATTATATTCACGGTTAAACATCCGAAATTGGATGTTACCGGTTAAGAGTGGTTGATCAGAAGGAGTGTCGTAGTTGGAAGAGCTTAAGAACTCTAAGACGAGCGACTCATAAGTGGGTACGGGTTCGGTACAGAGGTGGTGTAGGCTAGATTTTGTGAGTAAACGGGTGACACCATCTATTAGACCCAAAGTTTCTAGTCACTCAGTGTTCACGAATTTCGTGGAGACAACTGAACGTTCATAGAAAGCAAGATATTTGGTTCGTTGAGCATCGTTATTTTCCTCTCGAAAAATAATTTGTGAAAGTTCGGGAGGTGGTCTCTCAGGGCGCACACTTCGGATGATTGAACGCGGAGGCATAGTGTGTTTGGGAGAAAAGAGTGTGGAGAATAGAAAAGTAGAAAATGGTTTGGAGGTTGTGAAGATAAAGAATGGTGGTGGTATGAATTTATAGTGAGGTTTGGAACTGGTGGATTAAAGATAGAATTAAAAGGGATTTATGGTGGTGTTTGAAGTTTGAATGGATGGAAGAATGGGAAATGATGTAGAGTTATGGAGGTGATGATGGAGGGATGAATGTGGTTTATGGTGTTTAATTGGAAGAAATAATGGGGAAGAGAAAGAATATTGACTGATGAATTTTGAAATTCAAAATTCAAAATTCAAAATGGGAGTTATGGTGGTTTGCGTGGTTAAGGGGACATAGCAGCTGCCACACACCCTTGGGAGACGCGCATCTCAGGTGTGCAGGCTGCAGATGGACATAGCATGGAGACGGACGTCTCATGTCCTTTGCATGCAGAGAAGTGGTCCCACAGAGATGGAGACGGACGTCTCCTAGCCTATGGAAAATGCATGTCGTGTGCATGCTTTTGGTCATAAGATCTGACAGGTATAATGAAACATGATGAACAGTACGGAACAGTGACATGGTTTATTACTATAAACAGCAAAATGTTAGTGACCATACTGAGTATATTATATGCATTCATGAATATATAGCAGTCAATAGCAGAATAGATAAAACACAGTAGCAGTGATGAATAAAATATTACATTTCGAATTAAAACTGGGTACTGAGTGTTAATAGCAGCAGAATGTAAAATGCATAAAAGTAAAATCTAAGCTAGAAATAAGAAATAACTAAAACTAAAAATAAAAATCTAATATTCTAAAAGTCAACATCTAGCCACTTCTATTGTTTTGCACATTAGAATAAATGTGCTTGAAGACTTCGTCGAATTGAGCATTAACGGTGTCGATGAAATTGAAGAAGTGCATTTGTAGAGTGTGTATCTCGTCCACATATGCTGGACTTCATGTTGTAGTGCATCTATAGCTTGGCCATGTGTGATCGGATGATAAGCATGCTCGATCCTCGGAGGAGCATTTCTCGGGGCCACTAATTCAGCGGATGCAGCAGGATGTTGTTGTTCAGGCTCGACATCGGTCATATCTTCAGATTGATCTTCTTGTGAACCAGTAGGAGTCTTAGGCTCATACTCAGGAACGGGTTCATCTTCAGGCATAGGCTCATATTCGGGCACAGGCTCATCCTCGGGCATAGGTTCATACTCAAGCACGGGCTCGCCCTCGGGAGGATTCATGTCATAGTATCCGGGAGGAGTGTCAGGTTCAGATTTCGATTCTGATACATGCATGTCATCATCAAAATGTTCATAGGCTTGTGGGCTTTCAGGAGATGACTCTCTATCAGGAATCTGACCAAAGTAAAGCCAATTAGCAGGGTTGTGCACACTCGTCCTCATATTCGGTAAGGTGAAATGATCCAGTACTTTGTTATCAATAAGTAGCTCAAACTGATCAGGACCAAGGTTTCCAATGATACCTTGATTAAAGCAGAACTGAATGTCCATAGCGATAGGGAGACCAGTCGATGTCAATCCAAGCAGTGGTTGTCTCAGTCCTATAGCATTTGCAATCATATTGACGAATCCTCCGATCATAATAGGTGAAACTTCGTCTTACGTGATGCGCTCGAAGTTTGCTAGCATAAATGTAATAGCATTGACCGGATGATTCTGAGAAGTGCAGAACATGATGAACAGTTCTTCTCTGGAAACTTCAGTGACATTCTCAGGTTTACCGAAAATGTAGTGAGCGATAATCTTATGCAGGTATCTGACAGCAGTGTTATGAATGTTCTCTGAGTGAAACTCATCCTCTTCAGGATTATCGTTTCCAGTAATCTTACCCCAAAAATTTTCCAACTCTCGGTAAGCAAATAGTTCCTCTTGAACTGTGGTGAATGCATCCGCTCCGTTAGGAATTTCTAACATAGCAGCAAAATCACGGACACAAAACTGATATTCCAATCCAAATAGTCGAAAAAGGATAATTCCTTTCCTTAATCCTTGTCCACAGTTAGGCAGGTAAGTCAATGAGCTCAAGAATTCCAGAGTGAGCTTTCAGTAGGTACATAATTTGCGGAACAGGTGAGAACCGGTCCAACCGATTTGGTTCAGCAAGTACATGACACTTTCTTCGATTCCTAACTTCTTCATAGTCGGATGGTGAGGATAGCGAGTCAAATCCATTTGCCTCTGAGCTAGTTTAGCATATCTCGCTTCTTGTTCTCTTCCTCGGAACACAACTTCCATATTGTCAACTTCTTGCATCTTGATAAGTTAGTAACTAGATTAGCCTAAAAGTTGAAAAATATGAAATTTAAGTTAGAATTAGGCTAGTGTTGAAAAAAAGAAAAATTAAAAAGAAATAAAAATTAAAAGAGGTAACAAATTATAATAATAATTATAATTATAGAAAGATGGGATTTTTATAATAATGATTAAAATAATTATTATAATTATAATAATTATTATAAGTGGCAAAAAGCATAAAAATTTAAATAGAAAATTAAAACAAAAATAAGATAAAATAAAATATTTTAAATAAATAAAATAAAATAAAGATAAGAAAATGAAATAAAAACGTGGGTTGTCTCCCACTAAGCGCTTTGTTTTATGTCGTAAGCTCGACGATTTAAATGAAAACAATTTCTTTGAATGAGCGGGCAGCTCGTCAAGTTTTAAAAGTTGAATATTTTCATCGTTCTCGAGACGATGGTAATGTTTAAGACGTTGCCCATTTACGACAAAAGGCTCGACCGTTTTTCCTGTAATTTCTATCGCTCCGCTCGGAAATATGTTAGTAATTTTGAATGGACCAGACCATCTAGATCGTAGCTTTCCAGGAAATAATTTTAGTCTAGAATTAAATAACAGGACTTTATCGCCTTTGCTAAATTTTTTCCTAGATATACGCTTGTCGTGTCATTTTTTCGTTCTTTCTTTATAGATTTTTGCGTTTTCGTAAGCGTCTTGTCTAAGCTCGTCTAATTCGTTTATGTCTAGAATTCGTTTTTCACCAGCGGTAGTGTAATTTAAATTTAAATTCTTAATGGCCCAATAAGCCTTATGTTCCAATTCTACCGGGAGGTGACATGATTTTCCATAAACGAGTTTGAATGGGGTGGTTCCTATTGGAGTTTTGAAAGCTGTTCTATAAGCCCATAAAGCATCATTTAACTTGGATGACCAATCCTTTCTAGATATAGCAACAGTCTTTTCCAATATTTGCTTTATTTCTCGGTTAGAGACTTCTACTTATCCGCTTGTTTTTGGATGGTATGGTGTCGCTATTCGATGATTCACTCCATATTTTCGAAGAAGTTTTTCAAGGATTCTTGAAATGAAGTGAGATCCACCATCGCTAATCACCAGTCTTGGTACACCAAACCTAGGAAAGATGACATTTTTAAAAATTTTGATCACTACTCGTGTGTAGTTTGTAGGAGAAGCAATAACTTCTATCCATTTCGAGACGTAATCGACAGCTACGAGGATATATTTATTTCCGAATGGTGATGGAAAGGGACCCATAAAGTCTATTCCCCAGACGTCAAATATTTCTACTTCTAGAATGCCTTTTTGAGGCATTTCGTCTCGTCTTGAGATATTTCTGGTTCGTTGACATCTATCACAGTTTATAACGGCAAAGTGAACGTCTTTCCATAGGTTAGGCTAATAGAGTCCAGATTGGAGGATTTTAGCACAGGTTTTAGACGTGCTAGCATGTCCTCCATAAGGGGCTGAATGGAAATGCGTTATTATACTTCCTATTTCTTCCTCAGGTACACAACGTCTAAAGATTCCATCGGGGCCTCTCTTGAAAATAAGCGGGTCGTCCCAATAGTATTGTTTCAGGTCATGGAAGAATTTCTTCTTCTGTTGGTAGCTTAGATTAGGGGGGAGTACACCAGCGGCTAAATAATTTATGAAATCCGCATAACAGGGTGTAATGGTCATTGCAAAGGTGGTTGCGGCAGGTTCTTCCGGAATATTTCTTTCTAGTTGAGCTATAAGCTTATCGTAAGGAAAATCATCGTTAATAGGTATGCTTTCAGGTTCTAGGTTTTCTAAGCGAGAAAGGTGGTCTGCTACTACGTTTTCTGTTCCCTTTTGTCTCTTATTTCGAAATCAAATTCTTGTAATAGCAAGATCCATCTTAAAAGTATCGGTTTAGCATCCTTTTTAGTTAATAGGTACCTAATAGCGGCGTGGTCGGTGTATATTATTATTTTGGCTCCTACTACTTATGAGCGGAATTTATCCAAAGCGAAAACTACAGCTAAAAGCTCTTTCTCGATTGTAGCGTAGTTCATTTGAGCTTCGTCCATAATTCTACTTGCATAGTAAATAATGTAAAGTTTCTTATCTTTTCTTTGACCTAGGACAGCGCCTACAGCGTAATCGCTTGCATCACACATTATTTCGAATGGTTCAGTTCAATCAGGAGGTTGCATGATGGGTGCGGAGATTAATGCTTCCTTAAGGGTTTTGAAAGCTTCTAAACACTTGTCATCAAAGACGAAATCGGCGTCCTTCATTAATAATTCGATTAATGGTTTAGTTATTTTCGAGATATCTTTAATGAATCATCGGTAAAAACTAGCGTGTCCTAAGAAACATCGTATTTCTCAACGGTTTTTGGAGGTTGAAGGTTTTCAATAATTTCTATTTTAGCTCTGTCTACTTCAATTCCTCTATTTGATACTATATGTCCTAGCACAATCCCTTCTTGTACCATAAAGTGACATTTTTCCCAATTTAGGACTAAATTAACCTTCACACAACTTTTTAGAACTTTTTCTAAATTTGCAAGATATCCCTCGAAACTTTGTCCACATACGGAGAAGTCGTCCATGAAGACTTCCATGATATTATCTAGGAAATCGGCGAATATTTCCATCATACATCTTTGGAATGTCGCAGGTGCGTTACATAATCCGAGTGGCATTTGTAGGTAGGCAAAGGTTCCAAAAGGGCAGGTGAAAGTTGTTTTCTCTTAGTCATCAGGATGAATTGGGATTTGGAAGAAACCAGAGTAACCGTCTAAGTAGCAGAAGTGGGAATGTCTAGCTAAGAGTTCTAACATTTGATCTATGAATGGTAGGGGAAAGTGGTCTTTACGAGTGGCTTTATTCAGTTTTCTGTAGTCTATGCACATTCGCCAACCAGATTCAACTCTTTTGGTTATAGGTTCTCCTTTCTCATTCTTTATCACCGTGACTCCTCCCTTTTTAGGTACTACATGAATGGGACTAACCCGTTTACTACCGGATATGGGGTATATTATCCCAGCATCTAAGAGTTTTAAGACTTCCTTCCTAACTACTTCGCTCATGATCGGGTTAAGTCTCCTATGATGTTCTCTATAGGTTTTCGAGTCTTCCTCGAGCATAATCCGATGCATACAGACAGAAGGGCTTATTACCTTGAGATCAGATATCTTATAGCCTAAAGTTGTGGGGTACTTGTGGACCGTCCTTTCGGGCCATACCCCTCCGTGGGTGGGATACGTGAACTGACTCTTTTTTGTCGATCGGACGCTTTCGCGTCACTTTTGAAAAAGTTTACAGAGTCGCCACCGACCTTTTATTTTATCCAATGAAGGAAAGGTTTATAAAAGAAACAGAAAAAAGACCTTTGAGAGATTCTGGGTAAGGGGGTAGGTTATACAAAGGGAAGGTGTTAGCACCCTTTGTATCCATGGTTATCCATGGGCTCTTTAGTTTGCTTAGCTCATTTGCTTTACTTTTCAATTGATTCGGAATGCTTTACCTGTGTTTTTGAAATACCTTTGCAAATAGAATTTGTAATGATCCTTGTGCGGATATATACAAATGCTTGTTTATCTTTCGAAAGATGTTTTGAAAAGATCGTTAATTTTGTAATGATCCGTGTTTGGATGTATACAAAATATTGTCTTTTGGAAAATTCGTTTTAAAAAAACAACAGTGTATGAGAATTTTGTTTGTTTTGATTTTGAGCAAGCAAACTAGGAGGTCTACCCTGAGTTAGGAGGTCTTTATCCTTGTTCCCTTTAAAAATCTATCCATTCGTCGGATATAAACAAAAGGTTCGATTTTGTACTCGAAACAGTAGAAATGTAACTTTGATTTTGAAAAGAGTGAAAAGGGGTTACCCTAGGAGGTGCAAATGTGATTGTGATTGAATTCAGATATTTATCTTTGAAGTTAGTGATCTGACGGTTCAGTTTTATCTTTGACATACACGCAGTTTATATGGGTGCTGGAAATTAAAATGCGGAAATGTAAAGTGCAGAAAGTAAATCTACGCTATTACATCGATTGTGCGGGAAATGTAAACTAGCCTATTTACATGAATTTGACATCCTATACATTTATCTAGGAATTTTAAATTGCAAGAAATAAAAGGCATATTTTTGTATTTTTGTGATTTATTTTAAATATAATTAATGCATTATTAATTAATTTAAAATAAAGAAAAGATGGAAATATGATTAAACCTAGCAAATAAGTTTAAAAATATGTACAAAATGTTTGTTAATTGATTTTAGAACAAAACTAATTTTTTTGGAATTTTTGAAATTTGTTTTTGGATATTTTAAGTTAATCAAAACATAATTATGCAAATAATTACACAAATAATTAAAACTTAAAGAGAAAATTATCCTAAATATGTACAAAATTAGTTTATGATATATAAACAATATTTAACACAAAGAACAATTTTTTTTTTATGATTTTTTGACTAATTAAAATAATTAATAAGCAAATATACAAATACATACTAATTAATTATGAAAAATATTGAAATTTTGAAGAAAAATAAAATATTTTTGTTTCATAAAATAATATATTATTTTAGAAGTTTAAAATATTTTTTTGTGGAATTTTTGGAACTTTTTAACTATTTTTAATTAATTTATCAAAGAAACTAAAATAAAAATAGAAAATAAAATTAAAAATATAAGGATACTGATCTGGTGTGGCAATTAATGAAGGAGCATGGTGAGCTTGCATGTGTGAGGCGTTGGATTGGCTTTGAGATTGATCCAAGGGCACAGATTTGTAGGTGCATGGTATGATGGTGTACACTGAATCCAAGGGGATTCAAAGTCTTTGCAGGGGCCCACGCTGGATTGACCAGCGAATAAGATTTGAGGGAAGGGCCACCTTGGCGCGCTGAAAAGTCAGACGAACCACGCTTGGACGCGTGGTCGTCTTCAACCTCCAGAAGTGAGGTTTTCAGCTTCAAATAGCGGGGGTTTTTAACCTCCCCTATTTGGACGTTAAAATTCCAGTTTTTTAACAACCTATGAACCTGCAAAAAATACGAGTTAGCAATAGAAACAAGTGACCCAGATCCACTAATTAGAGTGTCCTGAATCCAAATATGTCATTTGTTTTAAGGTTTGAAGCTCCTAGCTATGGATACGAAGAAGATGAAGCTTAAACACTCATGGACTCGTTTTAATGGTGGAGCCTGATCCTCACGTTGGAACACTCATGCTAAGGCCCAGATCACACATATAGGTCCCCATAAGGATGTTAGGGTGGTTAGTTTGCAGTGAAATTAGTTGCATATACAAAAACGAAAATAAAACTCATATGTACATGAAGAGCTTTAAGTGCTTTATACGACTCTCATATGTCTATATTTAGAGCTCAATCTTACTCTATAATGTTTGAGGAGATGATTAGAAGTGTTTATTGGTATTGATATTGATTGGAAATTTGAATTTGAAAATTACAAAGTATATGCAAATTTTGAGAATTTTTGTGATATTTCTTGCTATACTCTTGCCCTATTTCGTGTGTCCCCCCTTTTGCTGAAGTATGATGCTTCTTTTATAGCCCAAAGTTGCTTGGAACTCAAGCTAAGAAGCTTTGTTGTCTTTGTTGAAAGTTTGATTTTTAAAATATTAAAAATCTTTGAATTGTTGACCAAGCTTGACTCCATTCAATGCTCTTGTCTTGCTCTTCAATTCTTGCAGAAAAAATGAAGATTCCTTGAAGTGAGTCATACTTGGAGGCCAAGCAACCATTATCCATGCATTTTCCTTTTAATTTTAATCTTAAAGTAAGATAAAATTATGCAAAAAATGGCCAATAAAGATGTGGGCTTTGTCTTGGTCGTGGGAGGCCCATAGTAACATGGCAAAGATGTTTGGACCATAAAAACTTGGACTCATTTGGAAAAAAAACATTTTTGAGCAATGTTGATTTCATGCATTTTCCCAAAATTTAGCCAACTTCAACAAGGTGTAAATCCTTCAATTTTTGTCATATGAAGGAGATCTTGCACTTTTTGGAAACCTCAAAGAGTCCTCTAACCAATGTCTTTGGTCTCATATCAAAATGATTTTTGGTTCTCCTTGTGTGTCCATTTGAAAAAAGTGTCTTTTTGTTGACTTTGAAAATGACCTGTAATGTCTTTGGCCATATTTTTCAAATGGTGAATGCTATGACCATGGGATCAATTGCATTTGAAAGATAATTGAATTTCCTTCAAAATGAGCTTTGGTTGACATTTTTTGGATGAAGGATGAGAGAGTTATGATCAGTCAAAGTTGAGTTGACTTTTCAGGCAAAAACCCTAATTTTGAATCTTAGGGTTTTGTTGATTTTTGATCTTTCCTTGATGAATTGTGATCATCCAATGATCAAATGTTGAATCCTTTGACAAAATATGGACTTTGACAAAAAATTTCATTTTTGACTGTCAGTTGACTTTTTTGGTCAAACGGGTCGTCTGTTGACTGTTTGAGCTGCTGACGGTGCGTCTGAGTGAATTGAAGTTTGAAAATTTGTATGATGGTACTTTGAGATGTATGGATGTATATGAAATCCATTTGAGCTCTCAAAACTTGTTGCTCCTGTTAAAACAAGAAAAACCCTGATTAGGGACTGTCTGTATAGGAGGCAGTTAAGCGTACCTGATTTTTGTGCAGTGTTGAGTTTCTGCTAATCATGTGATATTCAGAAGACTTCTAACACAAAAATCTTGGAAATTTGAATTGTGAATGATTGATTTGATTGATTGTACAAATCACTGTGAATTGTACTGTCTGCAGTTTGTCTGTCAACCGACTGTTCGTGTACTGAAGCAGCAGTTAAAGTGAAAAATCAACCGTCAAAGTTAATTTTCTTTTTTTTTTTGTTGTTATTTTTGTTTTTGTTTGGTGTGAAGCATGAAAATTTATTTACATGACTTGTTAGAAAACAGAAACATAATAAATAACTGATATTTACGGTATGCGGGCAAAATTACCGATAATAACCTGAAAATTATTTACTGCACAGAAATAGAAATATTTGACTGGCAGAAAATACACAAAATATTATCTTAGTAATTAAGCAATATTATGACAACTAGTACAACATTTAATACTGACAGTATAAATATTACATACTATATTGAAAAGTACGACGAATAAACGGTACGTTTAAGAAAATAAGAAACACGACAAATTTTAAAAATGACGGTTGACGAACCATGCTATGATTAATAACATGTAGAGGAGTGGGAGTGCAACCATTGCAGGTCCACACTTCTCAGGACTGTGTAGGCAGAAGAAAGTTGTGATCACCGTAGCAATGGTGACGACTGTAAGAAGCAGTGTTTCTATCCATTTTGCCATTTTTGCTAGGGAAGAAGAAATGATGGATTATGAGGTAGGAATTTGAAAGATGATTTAGAATTTGATGTGAGATTTGTGGGAAGAATGAGAGGTATTTATAGAATGGAAAGATGATAGAGACGTTGGGGAATGATGTGATTCCGTACAAAAGGAAATTTGAGTGGTAGTGAGATTTGAAAGAAAGTGTAAGGTATTGTTGGGAAAAGAGAGATGGATAGAATAAAGTTGAGATTTGAATTTGAAAGGATAGATTTGAAAAGATTTTGAAAATAATGGAATATAGCACAAAAGTTAGTGGGAAAACAAAAACAATTGTTACCAGTACAGTGTGAGTTTCCTGCTTTTGCGCCTGCAAAAAGATTTAACCCTGCATGAACTGTGTTAGTACTATTTATCTGTAAAATAAATAAATAGTATTTGTGAAGTAAAGAACAGTATTTGGCGTTTGCGTAAGAATAAATTCCACTGTAAGCCAAGTTACTGTGTAAGAAAAATTCTGAAAACCAAGTTCTTCATATGTCAGGATATTTTGAAAAAATCCATGTTTATATGAGACTCTTAATTTTCATATTGAAACTTTCCTGAAAAAAGAAGTGGGCAAATTTTGGGGTATAACAGTTGCCCCTATTCAATCTTCTTAAACCTGAAGAGATTGTCTGAAATCTGAGGGTAGAAGATGATTGAATAAATAGATGCCCTGAAAATTTGCACTTACCTTGATCAGCAGAGATGTTGGAAGTTGCATTTGAATGTTGTCTGTGAAATGTTGTTGGCAGATTGAAACATTACCTGAGATGGGCTTTCGGATGCCACCTGGACAATGTGTTGATGGTTTGTTCATCAGAATGAATCTGTTGATTATATCTTGATGAAGGATTTGAAAGTTGATCATTGTGGAACCGTTTGAGGTATCACTTTAGATCTGCAATGTTAGATCGTTCTGGAACCGTCTGAGGTTTCGCCTTAGATCTGAAATGCTAGATCGTTCTGGAACCGTCGGAGGTATCGCCTTAGATCTGAAATGCTAGATCGTTCTGGAACCGTCTGAGGTATCGCCTTAGACTAGCAATGTTAGATGATAAATGAGTTGAAAATGAGAGTTCTTCAGAGTGAATCTTTGGTTTGATTGTATCTGAAAGGACTGCTTGTCTGAATAAGATTCAGGATGAACACTGCATGTGAGTGAGAACATCTTTGCTGAAGACATCTGTCTACCTGAAAAATCAAGTTAATAATATGCGATGTCTATGATGCATGTATGATATGAGATCCTCGAGCTAGAGGAGAAATATGCAAGTTATGTTGTGTATGAATATGCGTATGATGCATGATTGTGAATGTGAATATGAGTGTGAATGTGATGCATGGTTTATGCAGCTTAGAGCGTGTCAAGCTCCTGATTGGGAAAATAAATCCCAGCTTAGTCGTCAAGAAATGAAGGCATTGTGATTGGGAAAATAAATCCCTGCTAGCCATTTGGAAGTGAAGGCATCGTGGTTGTTGATGATCTTCTGTCTCGCTTGAGTACCCTGGGTTGGGGAAATTCTTTGAGAACCAGGATGTTCTATTGAAGGATCTTTGATTACTGCTCGGGGATGAACAGTAGTTTTGAGAGTTCGGACTGTGACGCCCTTTGGAGTGGGAATGAGGAAGATGCATAATCCTCCGATGCACTATCTGACCAAGTTTGGGTGCGGAGATCACACCTTCTGAAGACAGTAATCTGGAACAACCCTGCTGGGGAATAAGACTTCTTTCGAAAGAAAAATCTTTTTGAGGGATTTGTTGAGGAATGTGTCTCCATTGGGGAAACTTCCTTCTGATGCTGGTTTAGGATAATGTCCAAATAATTGGGACATGTCCGGAATGCTATTCCTGTTTTTCCTGGTAAACATCAATCATATTCAAATGCATATGTTCATTCAAAATATCATTGGGATGCTCGCGTATTCAAAACAGAAAAAATGAAAATGTTAGTTATAAGCTGCATTGATTTTTGAAAAGGTGCCGTGATAGGCGGATTAGTATAGGGAGACAACAATCCTAGAAGTAGGAAATTGTCAGAAAGTTTTGAAAAGTATTTATGAAAAGAAATAGCTATGTGAGAACGATCCAGTCAAGTTTCAATTCTGCTATTGCCAATCTGTCTTCGAGCATCTCATCCCTCACTTGTTGGAAGAAAGTGATTGGACTGATCGGTGTCTTTGAGGTGTTGAACCTTGTCGGTGAGTAGGCAGCTGAGCGGGACATAGTTGTATGCTTTATTCCCTAATTTTTGCCTAGGCTGCCCTTTCAGGTTTTCAGCCTACCGGGATTGTATTTGTTTTGTCTCTAATTTTTGCCTGGATCGCCCTTTCGGGTTTTCAATCCACCGAGACGCTCATTTTTGCCTAAGTTGCCCTTTCAGGTTTTCAACTTAGCGAGCTGTATTTTTTTTTTTAAGCAAAGTACTTTTTGACTATGTCCGCATTCACAGGGTGTGGGAAATCCTCGCCATCCATGGTGGTAAGCAACATGGCACCGCCGGAGAATATTTTCTTGATTATGAATGGTCCCTCGTAGGTGGGGGTCCATTTGCCTCTGGGATCACCTTGTGGTAAGATGATGCGTTTGATAACCAAGCCACCAGTTTGGTATGCTTGACTTTTGACTTTCTTGTTGAATGCTTTGATCATGCGCTTTTGGTATAGCTGGCCATGACAGATAGCTGCAAGTCTTTTCTCATCGATCAAGTGTATTTGGTCGAATCGAGTTTGAATCCAATCGTCTTCGTCTAGATCGGCTTCTTTCATGATCCTTAAGGAAGGAATCTGGATTTCGATTGGGAGAACTGCTTCCATACCGTAGACTAACGAGAATGGAGTTGCCCCTGTTGAAGTACGCGCAGATGTGCGATAACCATGAAGAGCAAAAGGTAACATCTCATGCCAGTCTTTGTAGGTTACTGTCATCTTTTGTATGATTTTCTTGATGTTTTTGTTGGCGGCTTCGACAGCGCCGTTCATCTTTGGTCGATATGGAGAAGAATTATGATGTTTGATCTGGAACTGCGTGCAGAGTTCAGTAATCATTTTGTTGTTTAGATTCGTGCCATTGTCAGTGATGATCCTTTCGGGGATGCCGTACCGACAAATGAGATTGTGCTTGATAAACCTGGCTACCACATTCTTGGTGACAGAAGCATATGAAGCTGCCTCTACCCACTTTGTGAAGTAGTCAATAGCGACCAGGATAAAGCGATGTCCGTTGGAAGCAGTAGGTTTGATTTCTCCAATCATATCAATACCCCACATTGCGAAAGGCCAAGGAGCCGTCAGAACGTTTAATGGAACTGGAGGTACATGCACTTTGTCGGCATATATCTGGCATTTGTGACAAGTTTTGGAATGATGATGGCAATCTGTCTCCATGGTAGACCAGTAGTAACCTGCTCTCAAGATCTTTTTAGCCATTGTATGTCCGTTGGAATGAGTACCGAAGGTACCATTGTGTATGTCTTCCATGATTTGTTCTGCTTCCTTGTTGTTTACGCAACGAAGTAAAGTCGAGTCATGGTTGCGCTTGTACAAAGTTCCATTGCTTAGGAAGAATTTGGAGGCAAATCTCCTTAGAAACTTTCTGTCGTTAATAGATGCCCCTTCAGGGTACTCCTGGGTTTCGAGATACCTTTGTATTTCATGGAACCATGATTTGTCTTCCATTTGTTTGGTATCGATCTCATTGCAATAGGCTGGTTCGTCTTGCCTGTAAATGGTGATCATAGGAGCTTCGTCGTCCCAATTGACTTTGAACATGGATGACATGGTAGCTAAGGCATCAGCTAGTTGATTTTCTTCGCGTGGGATGTGTTCGAAAGTGATCTCCTCGAAGTAAGGAATCAAACTCAACACATGTTCTTTGTATGGAATTAGATTTGGGTGCTTTGTGTCCCATTCCCTTTTGACTTGGTAGATTACCAAGGCCGAGTCTCCGTAGACTTCAAGGAATTTGATTTTTAGATCAATTGCAGCTTTGAGACCCAGAATGCATGCTTCGTATTCGGCTATATTGTTGGTGCAATTGAAACACAATCTGGCGGTGAAGGGTGTATGACCTCCTGTGGGGGAAATGATCACAGCTCCGAT